>NW_021680646.1:316664-352010 GCF_001412515.2 Diachasma alloeum
CTTTTTTTTCAATTTCACTACAGAAATTTCCGTTTATAAACAATCTTCTTCCAATTAAAAGTGTTATTGTTTTACTCACACCCTACAATTAATCGCTTATATTATTTTAATAAAGTAAATACGTTTTTGTTTATATATTCTCTGAAGATTTCAACGTGAGGAAAAGCCTGAGCTAGAGGGCGCGTTGAACTAACCTCGATTCGGTAACTATTACCAAACGCCCAGTTGTATTAAACGGTTCCCGGTTTGCGTCAAGCGAAAAATTTATCATAATCAAATGGTGTTAAAATCAACCAGCAGTTGAGTGTACCGCGATTAGTCCTAGTTATCAATGAATGTCCAGTTATGTGAACCTAATCGAAAAAAAACCTTCAACCGAATCCGTCAGGTAGATACAAGCAAAGCCTTCTATCAGTGCACTGTCTGGTATAGAATGAACAAAATTCTAAGTTACTGTAGTTATTTCAAACCGACATTGAAAGAATTTTTCTGTATTCATAACACGTTTGTTTTTGTACTCATCGTGCAATGTGAATAGGCACATTTTTAAAGATTCCGTATCACGTAGAGTATTTTCACAGCGGCATACGAGTGGTAAATGAGCCTATCGATGAATTGAACTGCGTTCGGTTACGTGACCGCTGGATCGTCCATCCGTGTGATGAAATACAGGAATTTTTTGATTATCACGGCCGAAGTTGGTGAGTCTATAATATAATGAGTGTAATTCCCGGCAAAAAACTGCATGTCATGACCCATATCGACATCAAGGCTTTTTAGATATCGGAAAAAACATTATAGCTGCAATGGAAAATGTCTTTGGTCGATTTCAGGGTTTAAAATTTATTGGACGAAAGTAGGCAATCAGATTGTGTTCTCCAACTGAAATTGTCCTGGGTTTCTGAAGAGATGAGTTGTGTTCGAAAATTTTCAGCATAAAAATGGAGCTCATCTGTCTCGCCACATTGTCATTCTCCAGCCTTGTAACATATACCCAAATAACCCAATAAATCTCGTTATAGGAACAGCAAAGAATCCACAAGTATCCTTGACCTCAGAAGTTGGATATCTTCACTGTTCGTCAGATCGAGAAATTATCCTGCATTACTCTACGTGATCCACGTTGAAATGGCGTCTACTTTTCTCCATTTGGATAATAAATTGTCTACCTATTCAATTTGTAGCTGTCATATCTAATTTAAATCTAAATCGGCTCTTTGGAAAATCATAAAATTTCGCAACATAATCGGATACAATACATCACCGTACGGTTGTGGTGTGCCGATGTAAGGTGAATTTCAGGTCCTAGACTGTAAAAATGAGTTCAGGGTCCAATGCACGTCCGTTTGCAGAGAGATGAAACAAAATGGTTTTCTGGATTAGCATATGGACGACGAAACTATCTACCATAAGTATTCCACTGTGAGAGCAGCACCTCCACACAAGTTCCTCCATGAAAATTTCCCATATTTTCAAATGCAGTAATCTATTTTTCTAGTCGATTTTTTTTGTTAAAAAATCTCGATTTCTAGTCTAAAGAAAGCTTACTTACTTTTCACTATCATAAAAAAAACCTTCATGAATTTTATTGAAGGTAGCAATCCTTTGTTGTTATCCAAAGTTCATCATGAGATATGAAGAAAGGTCTCTTTCCCAACTAAATCCCAACAAACCACCGAACAATCGATGGGATGAATCAAATAGAGAAGGCTCTTTGCATGGCGTTTGCATCATCCTATAAACTGCTGGAACATTGTGCTAATACATTATTTCTCGATAACCGCTACGAGCAAATAGTCTTTTCCCGTGCAATCATACGAAATATGGAGACATTGCGCAAATCTCAGCCTTCATTACCAAAAAAAGGACAAAAAAGGAAATACTACCGAAAGGTTTCGATGAAAAAAAAACGAAGTTAATATCCCAGAAACTGAGGCGGGAAGAACCATCGTCGAAAAGAAAGAAATTTCCACGTTGCTGTTTACTCCAGAACAGGCATTAGAGCCAGGCTGCTTTTTTGGCTACTAATTGTTATCATTGAGACACACCTCTACACCAAATTGCAGCCGAATCGAACCAGGGATTCTTGAGATACAACGATCTCTTAAAAATTGTTTTTTTGAGACTGCTGCTACGTTTACCTCGTGCCGAAACGTGCCTTTCCATTTCCTCGTAAATGAAAACCGAAAAAGACACAGTTCGGCCACTCACTGAACGTAACATCAGTGTCAAAAAATATTGTGCGACACATGTGAGACGGAAATTTCCAGCTCATGTGACACTCGTGAAAATTCCGTCTCACTCGTATCGAAATCTACTATTTCTGTATCTCCCGAGAACCATTCAAAGTGTATCTAATCGAATCAAATCTAAATATTTATTTAACCCCAAACTGAAAAAAAATACTTTTGCCAAGAAATTATTTTCTTGGGAGAAAAATGTACTTTTTTTAGGAGCGTATTTCTCCAGGTCAGTCATACCCAGGTGGTCCAAGTCCATCTCCAAATATTACCATTATGTTGCATTATAATACATGCGCTTTTATATTAATAATTCATATAATATACTCAGGACCCTGACTCTGGCCCTGTCACATGTACCTGTGAAAATTGATGAATGGAAAATTAAAAAACATCACACGGATCCATACAGACCCACTGATAATCAGAACCACTCCCCCCAACGTCGACATATTCCTCGATTCACTTCTGATGGTTGAACAACCTCAATCAGAAATTCTTCGTTGTTGGCGTTCTTTTTGCTTCCGAATGGAAGCTTTGTAATCGTTCAAAATTAAGTTTCCAAATTTTTGTGTCAGGGCAACTAAATATGGTCTAAAAAGTCTAAATATGCGATTTATAGATGGTGTCTGCAGGTATGTATGTGTGTAAAACAAAAACAAATGTTTTTGTAAAACAACCACGGGTTCGAGCCCATCCGAAAGAAGGCATGTGACTGTTACTTTTTGCGTTAATAGTCCTTTTCTTTTTTTTATTTCTACCAATTCCATTGGTAGTAAGCTTCCGAATGGATCCATAGCAATTCCCTGTCCTTGTGACAGGTATACAATCGTAACCGCATGCTACAGGATGTCTACAGGAAGATATTCAACCTTTTAATGAAATAGATTTGTACAACAGGTTAAATATTTCCGAAACTGCTCGGGCGATTGCGCCTATCCAAAATACAAATCTTCAATATTGTAAGAGCTATAATCACACCAAATTTCAACTTACTATTTTCATTTTTTCTCGAAATATCGTGCGTACAAGAATGAAAAAATTTAAAAAACGGGAATATCTCTAATTTTTTTTATGGACGGGTTTATATATTTTGATTGAGCTAGATGGTGGCCACCGAGATAAGTATTTTGAAAAAAGAAAAATGAAATCCGTCCAGTAGTTCATGAGAAATTTGAAGAAATATATTTACACAAAAGGTTGAATAACTCAAGAAACGCTCGACCAATTGCCCCCGTCCACAATACCAACCTTTTATGTTATAAAATCTTGAAGCATACAAAATTTCAACTCGCTATCTCCATTTTTTATCAAGTTATCGTGTAAACAAGATTTTTCATTTAAAAAAACGGAAAAATGGCAATATCTTCAAATTTTGTCCAAACGAGTATACATATATTTTGATTGATCTAGATAGCGACCATCGAGACGAGTATTTTGAAAAAAAAATATTGAAATCGGTGGTGTAGATTTTGAGATATTGAAGAAAAACGAAATTTTAAAAAGTTGTTATATCTCAGGAACTAGTGGACCGATCGGGCTGAAACTGCGTACTAAAGTGGAGCGTAATTATAGCTACTATGAGCCAAAATTTCAGACTTTTATCGACAAATTTCACCGTGTTTATGTTGAATTTTCTAAAAATTGATCACCAAAAACCCAAGTTATCACACACATACATACAGACATGACCCTCAAAACATCATTTCTTCACGTTTCTCAAACATTCTAGACCATTTGCCATCAAAATTAGGAAATCGAAAAATCGCTCACATACAAGGCTTTCATTCGGAAGCGAAAAGGGATAAATAAATGGCGAAAAAAGATTTAGAAAAGGATAGTGTGACGTATTGTCATTCATACGTCGGTTATTTGTTGAAAACAATGTGACGTATTATGAATAATACGTTACATTAAATTTATAATGTGGGACAATGAGAGAAGAAATATGATTTCTTTCTCATCGTGCAGGAGCAGAGCTCAGCACTCTCACGGTGCCATATGAGTCCAGCTTCTCGGTAAAGAAGCTGTTTGACTGTTCTAGTTGTGTGTCAATGAGGACACTTAATTGTCTTAGTGTTTCGGGACCGTAAAACTGCTTGCTCTGCAATTTTAGATCTTGAGTATTTTACAAAGACTCTGCAAGGGCAGAGTACGATCGGGAGCGAAGTGGAGCGGATCTCCAGGCTCATAAGTCTAAGTCCGATCTCTTAATAACGCGTTTACCGAACCCATCAACAACACTGTCGTGTATCGTAGTTAGTAGTTGAGTTAAATATACCATGCTTTTACCAGTTAATCGTGTATTTATCTTCGGTACAATACCTTCCAATTCCCTTATCATTCCCAACTTGAGTGAATTCCACGCGACAGTTAGCCGGTCAACATAGGGTACGACGGCCCTAGGAAAGGAAAGCTTATTTCTATTTGTGACTAGTCCCAGGGACTAGTCACATGTTAGATCACCCAGGATTAATGCGGTGGGTGATCTAACTCAAAACGTCACAATAAGAATATTTGAAGAAAAGGAAGGACATTACAAAAAAGCAAAAAACAAAAAATAAAAAAGGGTTGAAAAAGGGATAAATAAATGATCGAAAAAGATTTCGAAAAAGATATGAAAAACAAGACGGGTATTTTGAAGAAATAAAATTGAAATCGGTTCAGTAGTTGATGAGATATACAAGAATACATATTCAGATACAAACTGAATACCTCCCAAACTAATTATCTGATTTAGCCAATTTTCAGTACCAAATATTTCAGTGCAGAGAGGAAACGTCATGCAAAATTTCACGTGAATATATCGATTTTTTCGAAAGTGAGAGTGCTAACAAGCATTTTTAGCAAAAAACACAAAAATTGAAATATCTCGAAAACTTTGAATGACCCGGTATATATATTTTGATTGTTGTTTGAAATACAACTAAAATTTCAGAACATTCTGGTCGACCATCGGCCTACTTCGAAAATCTTCGGGACCCTTCGGATCATCAGTCATAAGTGACCGAAACACCCGCGAATCAGTTTAGGCTTAGCCTCTCACTGTACAAGTCTATCTCGAACAAATCACCTGTAGAAGTCTTACATTGCACTTCGCCGAGTACAGTAGCTTCTTGAACCTCACCTAGCTCACTAGTAACCAAGTACATCACCAGTCTTTGTAAGATCAACGTTTCGTTCAGTACATCACCACAATAATTAGTTAAACTTCAACTAAATTCAGCGATTCAACAGTATTAATTTCAAACAATTATCGGTTAATCAAAAGACTATTAACAGTGACAATTTACTAAAGCGTGTATAAAATATTAACGACGTGGTTCGATCCCACGAATAAATGATGATATTTTTATAATCAGCATCTCCCTCCACATTTTTCTCCCACATCCACCCTAAACCTAGTTCCTCACCAAACAATTGTTTATTATAGATGACATCAAGACGAGTATTTTGAAAAAAAAATTGAAATCGGTTTAATAGTTTTCAAGATATTTGTGAAAAACGATTTAGAAACAAATGGCGATTTCTCGAAAACGGCGGGATCGATTGGGCTGAAATTGAACACAGAGTTAGTCGTCATTAATACCTATAATCTGACAAAATTTCAGATTTTTTGGGATCATTTTAGTCCTTTAATTTTCCAATTTTCTAAAAGTTGACCACCAGATGGACACCCGCACATACACACGGGGTGGTCAAACTTCGTATTTTAACGTTTCAGACCATTCTGCATTGTTTCCAAGCAAAATTAGAAAATTAAAAAATAGAACGATTGCAATGCTTCCATTCGGAAGCAAAAAATTGCGTCAAGGAAAACTTTTGTTTGGTTCTTACTGAAAAGTCAAAATTTTTGAAAAATACAAATGAATAAAAAAAAAGCCAAGTCAGAAATGTCGAATAAATGGTCATAGGTCACAATCAGATTTCTATGAGAAAAAATAGTTCTAAACTGAATAAGGATTAGAAAAAAATTCTCTATGAAATAAAAAATCAGCAGAAGCAGGACCAACGTCCTTGGCGCCGATCAGAAAATGGACGATGACATTGATACTAGACAGTGAGTTGAAAACTTCCGCGCCAAGGAAGTTGGTCCTGCTTCTGCTGATTTTTTATTTCATAGAGTTTTTTCTAATTCTTATTCGATTTAGAATCATTTTTCTCATAGAAATCTGATTGGCGTTTTTTTTATTTGTTTGTATTTTTCAAAAATTTTCACTTTTCCGTAAGAACCAAACAAAACTTTTCCTTGGCGCAATTTTTTTACAAAAACATTTGTTTCTGTTTTTAGGGAGATTTCATTAATATTTTCGAAATAAGCAATGAATTGTCTTCATATTTTGCGAAAATTATTCTTTAAAATTCAATTCAACTCATTTTCACAAGATAGAACATACTTCCAATTACCAATTGAAAAGAAACTAACATACTCCAGATTCATTATTTCCACCGACTTTTAATTATTTATCCAAAATTTTCTGACTTAGTTTGTTCCTTCCATTTACTTTTTCCTTTGATTTTCTATAGAACCCTCATGGAAATCGGGTCCACAGATTCTGACAAATTTTGATAGAAAATGTCAAATTCTGTCAAGTCTTGACAAGTTTTTTCGTCGAAAATTTGTCAGAATCTGTCATAATATGTCTGAATTCGACGTTTCTGTTCAAAAATTGACAATAAATGACCGCGGTTTGGAAGAGGTAGGTCATATAATGTGATAATTTCTCTGAAAATTCTGTTATAATTTGATGAATTTTCGCAGAATTTGCCATAATTTGTCATAATATGTCGACTGCCCTGGGAGTTTCCTCTCCTTTTTTTTCGTTTAATGACATTTTTCACCATTAAATTGAATTTTTCGCCATAATCTATCATGATTTGACGAATTTTCACAGAATTGGCCATAATATGGCGACTGTCCCGGGAGTTCTCTCTCGCCTTTTTTGGCATTCAATGACATTTTTGGCATAAAATGTCAGAATAGTGTTTTTAAAAATAAAATTTGATGAATTATTACAACCTAATAACTCCCCCAATTTTATCGATAGGGGATAATTAACTACATTAATGTCTCGAATTCATCAACCCATCAATATATATTGAAAAAAGAAAAGACTTCGGTTGAATGGTTATTTCGGAGTTCCCTAACGGCCACCCATCCATGAGGTGTAATGATATATCGATATGCATTGTTTCACAGTAGGGTAAAACGGGATAGCGAATTCTATTCAAAAGGAAGCACATGGATATGTATGGGCATGCCATTTTGCCCCAAGTACTAGTTTCCACCCCTCCCCCCCACCGATCTATAACTCCCCTCTCCCTCTCCCATATTCTGTATTGCTCCATCGTCCACTTAATCATTGATTAATTAATTAACATTTTGAATCAATCAAACGGTATCCCTATTCTAAAATCCTGAAAACTTCAAGTCCCTAATTCTATTTTTTACAGTATATGTCATAATTTCCCAGTTTCTGACCCTTTCCGATATTTAATCAGCAAATGTCAAATTTTAAAGTTATATCTTGTTATTTGTCAGATAATGTCAGAATTTGTCAAATAACGCAATATTCATAATTCTCTATTTTATGTCATTAAAACATCCCTGACAAAATCTGTGAAAATATGGCATAAAATGTTTCATTATGTCATCATTTGACATATTTTAACATTTTCTGAGAATATTCCTAGTCTAGACCATGTTCAGAAAATGTCGTTGTATGACAGATTATGACACATTAAGTTTGACAGAATCTGTCAAAATATGTCATCAGATGTTTTATAATGTCATATTTTGTCATATTTTGATATTTTCTGTGGCTATTTCCAGTACAGGTGGTCGTCAGAAAATGTCATATGACAAAATATGATATATTGTGTCTGACAGAATCTGACATCAGATGTTCCATAATGTCATTATATGACAAATTATGACATTAAAAATCGGACATAATTTCATATATCATAACATTTTTTATCATATTACTACATTGGATGTCATATTCTAACATTTTATGACATTTTATCGACTTGACATAATATGACATTTTTTTGAGAAAATATGTCCAAAAAATCGGATAAAATTTGCAATTTTATATCAAATCCTGTTATTTTATGTTAAAATTCCGAACATTTCTCATTTTTTGACATTTTTTGAAATTTTATGTCATTGTTTGGCTGAATCTGTATTCTTTTGAGAGAAGAATTGATTTTCTTTGCGGGACAATCGAAAAAAATGCTTACTAAATAGAACTTTTTATAAAAACATCTGTTTTTTTTTCTTGAGATATTACTAATTTTTGCGAAATAATCACAAAATTGTTTTCGTGTTCTTCGCATCTCACCGTAGCCCCATTCAGAAATTTTTTCTCCACGAAATTAAAAACATTTTCTGTGATCTCTCGATTTTTTCCAATTTGACTATCGACGAGCATTTAATACTTGATCACACAACTTTCGACAAATAGCACTCCTGTCAGATTCCAAACAAATCATAACCTCACAAACTATCTTCATCTGCAAGGCACGGATAGAGATATGTCGAGAAGAAATTCGAATTTTCGGCGAGAGAAAAAAAAATAGAACACAGATTTGATTTTTCCTTTTACTCTAATAAATGATTTCAAGTGAGAAAAAATGTTTCTCGTGTTTCGTGACAACCTACGTTTGAACGCACTGGTGGCAATACTTCGAGGTTGAATGTGAGGTTCAGTTGGATCGGCGCTACCAACGTTGTAACTTGATTCTCCAACTTTATAATATCTATCGCGAGAATGCGAATATCAGTCTGTTACTATCCGCGTATATTTTTTACTGTTCTTCCAAAAAATACAACAGTTACACCGTTGAAAAGCTCATAGGCGATTTATATATGTAACTGAGGACACTTTTCTGACTTGTCATCCTGTTCTTATTATACCGAATGAAAATCATTTAGAGGTAGTGGAGGGGAAAGTTCTGTCGTGTATAGATACGCGGTGCGCTCGGCCTGAGATGTTGGACAATTGATGTCAAAACTTTTTCTTGGCCGATACGCTACCGCGTATCTCGATGTGTGTATACTTTTTTCAATTTTTTTTTTCGCTATTTTCTTCGTAGGAGCTTGAAGTAAATTTCATGAATTTTTCCATGGATATAGATGTGAATAGGCTGTATTCATTGACTCGAATTGAAGTTGGATTATTCATGGAGTTTGTGAAATACTAGTATTTTTTCAGACATCGATTTTTTGACGCTCAGTCCCAGAATTGCTATCAGAATGAAATGAATCATGGGTGGAAAAAATTGTATTGATAGCCTCTTGATTCTATCAGAATATGATGCGGATCGCATCTATCGCTGTTGAGCTACAGCATATAGTCCGTGAGATTTTATTTTTAGAATTTTTTTCATGATAAACTGAAAAAATTAACAGTCATATCAATGAAATCATGGCTCAAAAAGATTGTTTTGATGCTTTTTCGATGAAGTGCAAAAATGATGAAAACAGCATAACTATTTATTAAGTTGCATACTAGCAATATGAAGTTTTAGGTGATATGGAGGTCTTATGGGGATCATATATGGGTTATATGGGGTCATTTAGAAGTTATCTAAGGTCATATTGTGTCATAATGGGCTCATATGTGATGATACAGGGTCATATGAGATTCATATGGGGTTATATGAGGGTCATATGGGCTCATATGGGGTTTTATGAAGTGATATGAGTTCATATGAGGTCCATATAGGTGCTGTATGAGGTCATATGGGGGTTCTATGGGCTCATAAAAGGGTAATATAGGAGTCATGAGAGAGTCATATGGGTGTGACTACTCAAAACAATAAAAAATAAGAGTAATAAATTTCAAAAATTCTGAATCCATTCAGAAGCATATTGCTAATTTATTAGCAACATAAACTATACCCATATACAGAAAATGCGATTATCCACTTGTTTTATTTTTCCTCGTATATTTTCCTGCATGTTACTGTGCCCGATTACACAGTTTTATGACCCAATAACATAATGTAATCACTCATTGGAAAAAAGTTGAACAAATGTGATCCACACCGTGTTTTCGGGGAGGCCTGAAAACTTTGTATTCGTTAAATATGCCCTTTTCAAACTCGTATGTTGATGGCATTGTGCAAGTTTTGGTGTTGTCTGGGAGAGGCGAATAACACTAAGAAAACACTCAATGGTGCAAACTTACTCCAATCTCAATGGAAGAACACGTATGAAAAAATTCAATAGGAAAACTTAGCGAATTCGCTAGAAAATTCTGTTAGAATTCTTTAGAAATTCGATTGGGATTCTACTGAAATTCTAGGGAATTCTGGTTAAGATTCTATTTGTTTCTTGCGCTCATTCTATGAGAGATTTGATAGGAAAAAGTCAATTGATTTCATTTTTTCTATAGGAATATTCTCTTTGAATTTTTCTCTATAAGAATACGTGGGCATGAATTTTTAAAAAATTTTCCACTCGGATCCTGCAATGCAAAACAAAACAAAATATAGCGGAAAAAATATAATAATCCCTGCCCAATAGTTTTAATAGAAAAAATCTCGAAAGAAAAATTCAAATCATTCCTATGATGTTACAAAGATGTGGAACGCTATATAAATTCTCTTCTTTAATGTAAAAATGAATGCCGTAGGAAGGACGGCAGAGCTCAATATGTATCAGAACTTTGAAACGGAGATATGGCTAGGAGCCGGATAGCTCAGTTGGGAGAGCACCCGATGTGCCCATCAAATGGAACGCTTCAGAGTTTTTGAGAGAAATTGTCTGAGGGCCTGCTTGTTCATATACAGATCGGCCCACAGTAATTTTTATCACCAGGTTAGCAACAAAAATCTTTACGACAAGGCTAATATTCTACGAATCGACAATTTTATTCTTCGCTTGACGAGAAATTACTATCGCAAACTCAAAAATATTGAAAATAACACCATCAACGCATTAGTAGATTTCCCAGAAGATGAGGCAAGGAGTAGAGCTAGATGTGGGGACATAAAACCGTAATATTTTACTCGTTATGATAGGATCGGCCTGTTCCAGTACAAATGGAACAGACCGATCCTCTACCATATTATAGGACACAAACAAAAATAAAATCATCCCGATAGACAGTTTTGGAAATTCATTATTCAAGTACTCTCGAGAGATCCCAGAAATAGATATAAATGACTTTACCAGAGTCAAAAAGGAATTTTGGCGGCTGACAGATGAAGACAAATATATGAGAGAACTCAAAATTCGTCATCAACTATACAATGAACGTAATAATCATGATAACACAAATAGAACAAGAAATCATCGAAACCGGCAAAATTTCAGACCTTAAAAAGAATAACTCGTCATATGGGTAAAAACCGATCGAATCTAATTTTAAAATAAAAAAATTAGAAAGAGAAAGAAAGGAAAAAGGGTGAGAAAGAGGAAAAGAAAAGGGGAACGAATTTTTTTTTTTTCTTTCCTCCTCGCGATAATAATATTAATAATATTAGAGTATACCCACAACTAATGTTGCTTAAAAAATGAACAAATGATACCTGACATGGCTTCATCCATGACACATAAATATTAAAACCCTATTACCCTGCTATAATCCCCAGGATTATTATTAGTAATTAAAAAATTACATCCTGTTACTATTCAGCAAATAAGCCAGTGCCTTTTTTTAAAAACAATTCCAGCGAACTAAATATATTTCATTTTCTTTTTTCGGGCACAGTAGTTAATATACAAATCCAGTCCACATGTAATAATGTGCAAAATTATCATATAATATTTACCATGTATATTACCAAAATAGAGATCCGAATCTCCATAATAGATAAAACTCGAGAGCCACTAATTGGCCACTAATTAGTTTTCTAAAAATACAATACTGAACATCCATTTTTTCTAGACCAAGTTTTTATAAATGTAAATACTGCAAATAATTTTTATTATATGAATAAAAACATTGTTAATCAAAAAAAAATAAGGAGAGCACCCGTTGCATAATCGGAAGGTCCCGGGTTCAAATCCCGGTCTGGACTATCCATTTTTTTCAGTAAAAATTTTTTGGTTATTCATATTGAGAATAATTCCAGGTCCCCTCCTACCTCATCCAAATCCCATTCAATCATTTCCTATGATGTCATAAAGATGTGGAACGGTGTATAACGTACTTTAATGTACTTTTTCTTATCAAATATCTAATAGAATCTGCGCAAAAAACAAATAGAATTTTAACGATAATTCTCTAGAATTTTAATCGAATCTCCATAGAATTTCTAGAGAATTCCAATAAAATTTTCTAGTAAATTCGCTGCTAAGATTGTCTATTGAATCTTCTCATCCGTGGACTCGAGACTTTCCAATCTAAACATGCGATAAAAAAGATATGGAAATGGATAAAAATTAATGATTACAATTACAGTTTTCTGAATTGAAAATAAAACGATTAAAACGTAGAAAAATTGGCTATTATTCAATATTTGCATGATTAATTTAATGAACGAGGAAATACGATGGTGAGATAACTACAATTGTATGCGACTACGCTGATGCCCTAAAAATCGATGGAAGGGGGAAAAGGAGAAAGGGTAGAGTGAGCGGTATTAAAAAATTAGCGAGAGATAATGAGAGGAATCGACGAAGATATAAGTAAGATAGAAGGCAAGGACGTTCTTTGACCCGGTTGGTCAGAGCGGCGCCAATTTTTGGTGAACCGGTCTCACGCCAGTGCGCACTGGGATTAGATGTAACCGTCTTAACTAGAATCGTTTTTCGATAATTCAGCTGGAGTAATTCCCAAACCTAAAGTGCTAGAAGCCAACCGATGAAGGTCGTAGTCAGATAGGTTTTAAGAATCGATTATCGATTTTAGTAATTCGGAGGTTTTATCCTTTGGAAGTCGCAAAAATGGTGGATATTGGTTCTGGTTGTTTGAAAAAAATGAGTCTTAGATTAGTGAAAGAGATTGCATCTGATCTGATCCAATTTAAATCATTAGTTTTCCAGAGATTTTAAGAATCTCAGAGTTTCAGATTAGTTTCGGTGATACCTCACAGCTAATGGTGTAAAAAGCGTTCTCGTATGGCTTCTGAGAATGATTTGCCAGGGTCTTACCATGGCTATTCTGATCCACGTTTCATTTCCACTATCATAAGCTTCCCTTCACTAATTATGAAAAATTGAGTTGACAATGGCCTGCTTTACCCCAATAGTTTTTTTTAGATAATATCAAAAATTTAAAAACGAGTTTTTCACGTTTTTAATGCAATTCATCTACCTTTCGGTGACATTACCTCCCACCCTTAATCACCCCAACTTCTCAAACAAGGAGAATTATTTCTAAGTTGAAAATACTATCCTCAATTCTGGAAACTTTTTTCCGTGGATTTAAAGAACTATCCAGGGAAATACTTCATTTGACATTGTTGAAAATTTTTCTGGTATCGAATTTTTTTTGTAAAACGTAAATGGTTACTCACGCCATCCCGGCCGCGAGCGACCGGGGTGCTGATGTCTATTCATTGTTTTTTTTCTTTTGTCCTTTGCATATTCCTTCAAAAATTAATTATTTATAATTATTCTTATTGTACTATAGATGATTGATGAAAACCATGTGTCTCTATTTATCATCTGCTCAATTTTCATATTTCAATAAGTAATTTGCTAATTTGGAAATTTCTGTCCTCACTGGATAAGGTCTAGATATCATAAATGAAATGTCATGCAGGGAAAAATTCGGTAAAATCTTATTCAATTAGAAAAGGAATGTCACCGTTGCGTAGACAAAATGTGAAACAATAATCAGGAAACTTCTTCATGCTTAGTCTTCGCTTCCGTCTTCCCTTTCACTTTGATGCTCTCCAGACGCATCCAATAATTTGTCTGTTAACATTATCTAACCAACTCTGATGCGCTTACACCAACTTTGAGTATTCACTACCCATTCCTCGCTACCCATTCCGTGAACTTGAAAATTTTTCTAAAACTTCGAAAATTTGTTAGAATTTTTCGTAAAATCTGAAAATTTCCGGCAGCCTTTTTTTTAAGATAACTCAAGATTTCTGTGAAATTGATGTGGAAATTTGAGAAATTTCTCCAGTTTCCAACACTGACGAAGCCGTTTTGATTTCAACGAATCAGAATGCAGTGTTCGAAATCAAGTAACACTTCCACATCATTTGATTTTGCAAACTTTTTTGTTTTTCAATTTACATGCATTTCACAGAATTTTCTTTTGTAATAATCAAATTATTGTGTACATAGATGAAGAATATCAATCGACAGATATTAATGTAGATTATTTTCTCGTTTCTTATTTTACTACCGGTTGCGGCCGGGGTGTTGATACCCCTTTCGTTATGCCTTTTTTCCTGCCAGATTCAATATTCCGTTTTTCAATCCATTGTTCATAATCATGCTAATTGCAAAAAGCAACGCAACTGATGGAAATAATATGTCCCAATTTATTAGCTTTAAATTTTGTTAATTTTTCATATTGTAATAAATGACTTGCTCATGTGCTAATTGCTATGCTTACTGAATAAAAGTTCGATCATAATTATTGTTAGGTCGACCGGAGAATAAAGGGACACACAGGTTAATAAATAATTGGGGCGGTTTATTATTACAATCCGGATAATACGATGACAGTTACAAAGAAGGACTTCTAAGAGAAGAATCAAAGGAACTTCCAAAGACAGTCGTTCTTCAGAGCCTCCTTCAGATCATAGATAATTGAATTAGGATTCGAAGGGGGACACGTAACACTACTCCCCTCCGCGAAAAAGATTGCCGCCCCGGCAATCACACCAGGGACTATTTGAGGTATTACAACTTCGGGATTGTTTTTTTCAACGGAAGTTGTAATGAACTGAAAAATCTGAGAGTTGTAAGATCTCACATAGGGAGGACCCTAGTCTGTTCTTCAGCTAAAACCTCCCAGAAATCAACACTGAAGAACAGCCCGATTGACAATTGTTTGATGCTATACAATGCAAATGTTTCTAGAGTGTTCAGTACAATTTTCAATTGATTGTGTCGTTATCTTCAGAAGAGTAATGTGTTATTATTCATCATGTATATCTCGATGGTGTGTAGTGTCAGTGTATAACTCGAATTTCACTTNGTATATCTCGATGGTGTGTAGTGTCAATGTATAACTCGAATTTCACTTTCGAATTTCAGTTTGATAAAATCAGGTACATCGAATTCCCGATTCGGTCCCAGGATCTGAAAATGACTCAACACGAAGAATTCCTCAAGTTAAAAACATATTTGATCATGAATTTCATTTAAAAAAAACCAGAAAGCAAATAATTATTTTTCGTAAATTATCTAAAATTTCAACATGTTGATAAATAATAACTGCGATTTCGAAAGCTATCGAAATTATTGTAACTTAGCAAGAAAAATTAACCATCATCTACACAACACATACATCCATTCACTTGAAATGACTTAATTGNGCTTTAAATTTTGTTAATTTTTCATATTGTAATAAATGACTTGCTCATGTGCTAATTGCTATGCTTACTGAATAAAAGTTCGATCATAATTATTGTTAGGTCGACCGGAGAATAAAGGGACACACAGGTTAATAAATAATTGGGGCGGTTTATTATTACAATCCGGATAATACGATGACAGTTACAAAGAAGGACTTCTAAGAGAAGAATCAAAGGAACTTCCAAAGACAGTCGTTCTTCAGAGCCTCCTTCAGATCATAGATAATTGAATTAGGATTCGAAGGGGGACACGTAACACTACTCCCCTCCGCGAAAAAGATTGCCGCCCCGGCAATCACACCAGGGACTATTTGAGGTATTACAACTTCGGGATTGTTTTTTTCAACGGAAGTTGTAATGAACTGAAAAATCTGAGATTTGTAAGATCTCACATAGGGAGGACCCTAGTCTGTTCTTCAGCTAAAACCTCCCAGAAATCAACACTGAAGAACAGCCCGATTGACAATTGTTTGATGCTATACAATGCAAATGTTTCTAGAGTGTTCAGTACAATTTTCAATTGATTGTGTCGTTATCTTCAGAAGAGTAATGTGTTATTATTCATCATGTATATCTCGATGGTGTGTAGTGTCAGTGTATAACTCGAATTTCACTTTCGAATTTCAGTTTGATAAAATCAGGTACATCGAATTCCCGATTCGGTCCCAGGATCTGAAAATGACTCAACACGAAGAATTCCTCAAGTTAAAAACATATTTGATCATGAATTTCATTTAAAAAAAACCAGAAAGCAAATAATTATTTTTCGTAAATTATCTAAAATTTCAACATGTTGATAAATAATAACTGCGATTTCGAAAGCTATCGAAATTATTGTAACTTAGCAAGAAAAATTAACCATCATCTACACAACACATACATCCATTCACTTGAAATGACTTAATTGAAACAAAGTAAGACATGAGATATTCAGGAAATTCTGTTAACCACAGATGAATGAAAAAAAGTTCAGATCTGTCTGCTAACCACAGACAATAATCAGGCCAGTCTGTTAACCACAGACGATTCGTTAACCACGAATTCTTTCCGTTAACCACGGAGTCAGTTAACCACTGACAATTTGTTAACCACGAATTCTTTGCATTAACCACGGAGTTTTAAATTAGTTAACCACTGATAATTTGTTCGCCATAGATTCATAAAACCCCAAGTATGTAACTCAGTTAATCTGTTAACCACAAATGATCAACTGAGGTTAGTCTGCTACAACAGACTATCTATCAACTAATCCTCTGGTCTTATCATTTTGATTCTTTTCAATTCCTCCTGTTCAATCTTCAGTCACATATCAATCAAGTCAAGTAACGGTTTTCTGTCTGAATGAAACGAAAAGACTCAATCAGGTACGGGTACATTGATTAACCATGGATCTCACTTTCGTTATCTCCAGACACTCACAACTTCTTGATTATAACGAGTCTCCGTATACTATTAATACTTGAATACTGGTTATAATCAAAATTTATTATCAAATGCATTCAAGTATTTATTTTATGATCGAGCTATAATGATCGTGTACAGAGAATTGTAAGCTCGTGGAATTTGTGTACACAATAACGTTTGATCAGGTATATGTTCAAATCCAAACGTTTTATAATCGAACTATGTACACACAGTTGGTTATTGAATGATTTTTTTTCTTGTCAATTGGTTTCCAAAACAGATGACCAGAAGAAAAGAAAGAAAGGAAACGACCAGAAGAGAGCTGACGGACCTAACTTCCAGACTAATTCTCTCGGGAAAATCAACATCGTAGCGGTAAAATGCATTATTTGATGGTTGGAAGAACGATATGCAAGAAGGGATGAATAATCATTTGTCTCAAGAGATCTAATTATTATCAATGAATTGAGCAAGATGACTCAGGATGGGCCGTTTCAAATGTTTGATCGGACTGTTGGATTTTGGGTGGACTGGAGAGATATAATTTTTTTTGAATATCTGAGGGTTTCTAGTGAATGAGGTCTATGAGAAGTGAGATTTATGGGACGAAATTTATTTCACCAAGCCATGGGTTCCGGTGGGTTCAAAAATGCGAGAAACAATTCGGGAGCTGAATGATGAATGCTAGTGGAGAAATCCGTTTCAGAAAATGATGGTTGGAATTCAAAAATGTTGGAGGCACTGCTGAAAATTTGAATGAGAAAAGTTTTTTTTTGTATCGTTAAGACATTCATTCAAGCATTGGAATAGATGAAATATGTGTAGATGTCAAAATAGATGTCTGCCCAAAGAGCAACTTGGAATAGATGAAGGTTCAGCCATGTTTCTAAACTTTCTCATAATACGAGTGAAACTTGAGCAATTTAATGCTAAAGAAAGATGATTTTATACTCGTTCATGTCCACTAGTTCACTGAGGAGACAAATCCAACAAGAATTTTTATCCATTGAGCTACAATTTTCACTGGTAATTTGTGTCAAGAATTTTCGAAAGCTATTGGAGTTCACAAGAGACATTGTTGATGAATTAATGAAGGGAATAATAATTCCATTTTTGTTGTTCAAGTCAATTAAACGCTACAAGGAGTACTAAAAAAAGAATGAGTTGAAAATTCAGGAATATTTCCAGAGTTCATGATTTTTAAAAATTTTCTATTAATCGTTTTTTCACCAAAATCATTTTCTGGGGATTATTCAGATCAAATTTTCAAAGCTTAGAATGCTAAATTTGTGACGAAAATCCAATTGAATTCTTACAATTTTCATATTCGCAAAAACAGGGTTCAAAATTGTTCATGATTTATCCATTGAAAAAAAAAATGATTTCTCTAATTTAATAATTTTTTTTGTAGAGAAATTTGTCTTAAAATCTGCAAAAATAATGATGTGTTAGATGTTATTTCCTCCCAAAATTCATTTGGATTGTTGAGAAATTATCATTAATGGAAGCATTATGGGCCAATTTAACAATAATGAAACAAAAATAACAATAATAACAATGAAACAAAAACAGTGATTTCTGCTTTCGATCCGAGTTCAGGAATCAATTCTCGAGCTCCATCTGTAATTTGAAAACATCTGAAAATATTCAAATTTGTTAGACTCCATCATAGGCATTCGGACAACTGCAAAAATTTCTGTTTTGATTAGGTCAATTGAAAGCATTTTCATCAATATTAGCAGTGAAAGTAAGATCATATTGGGAGTTATCTGTTGGGTTCCTTGGTGGTGGATATGGAGGCACATGAATCTATAGTGGTTATTGAAGAAGTTGTTCATTTGGAGACACTGGTATAGGTTGTGCAATATTTGAAGGCATTGATAAAGATCGAATCAGATTTGAGGGTGTTGAATTTCTTCCTGAAGCGATCAGAGGAACTTCTGGGATGTTCGGAGCAACTGGATTTCTCGAGAGTCGCTGTTGAAGATTTTAAGGGATTTTTCAAGTGCTCAGATCGACTGGATTTCTTGAGACTCGTTGTGGAAGGTTCTGAAGCACCCTCTGAAGTTCTGAAGAATTTCTGGAGGACTTGGAGCTACTTGGTTCCCCGAAGGTTGTTGGTAAACGTTTTGAGGAACTACTGGAGAGTTTGGAGCTACTGGATTCCATGGAGGTCGTTGTTGGAGGTCCTAATGAATTAGTGGAGGGTTTGGAGCAGTTGGATTTGTCAGAGATGATTTTCTAATTTTTCAAGTTGAAGTGGAACGTGATTTTGTCGCTCAAACTCGTCATCCGATGGTAAATGTTGGCAGAAACCGGAAGCAAAGGGACTGGGCGTTCTCCCACATTTCCTCGCCTTCTTCTCCCTCTCTCCGACATAATTGAGAAAACAAAATTTTAAAGACTCACTAGTTGATTAGAATTTAAATTTTCTATAGCCTCAATTGAATGAAGTCCGCGGAGAATAAAGGGACACACAGGTTAATAAATAATTGGGGCGGTTTATTATTACAATCCGGACAATACGATGACAGTTACAAAGAAGGACTTCCAAGAGAAGAATCAGTCTCCTTCAGATCATAGATAATTGAATTAGGATTCGAAGGGGGACACGTAACATTATAATCCACTTTCTTCATGAACGTAAGCCAAAAAGTAGATTTCTGGTGAACACATATAAATTTTTAGAATTAGTTCACTCGTTAATTCAATTAATCCGTTGTTCATATCATCAATATAATTCCACGCTTAGAATATCATCACCTAATGTTTTCAGCACTAAATTAAAAATTAAAATTTTAAATGATTGTTCGACTTCTGCTCTATCCTTTTTTGAGTCTGGAATTCACATTAATGATTCAGATAATATTACATAATCATCATCATTTTTATTATTTGCAGTTATGGAATATTGAGTCAAAGCTTTTTTTGTTTAATCATATCAGAAATTTTTAATTTAAATATTGTTACTATTTGTTGAAAGTGAAACAATGGATTATCATTTTTACTATGTTGCATTCAGATTCTTCTATATTTGAGGTAAAAAATGTCAGAATCTCTCATAATTCTCACTATTGGTTCTAATTAACTTTGAAGGAAACCCCAGCAAACGCACCATTGAGGAAGTTGAATCATTCTATTTTCCTGTGGCCTAAATGATTTGGGCAATTATAATTTGTTTATCAATCGAAAATACAGAGTGATTTGGTACAGAATGTTCATCGTTTGAATGAGAATTTAAGTAACTTGAAAAGTTCTCCGCTTCACATGCTGGTTAAAAGTGTTAACTTTCATTAAATTTATAGTGAAATTTGAAATTTCACGACTTTTTCCTCTCACACTGAAGCAAATGTCTCTCGCCTCAAAATTACTACTGAACTGTCCATGACATTTAAAATTTTTTTCCAACACTATAATTACTATTTACTCATAATTATGAGGGAACATTTTAAAAATCTTAAAAAATAGAAAGTCGACTGTTCTGAGTATGGTCGGAAAATTGCGATTTTCGGAGACCACGACTTTTTTTTGCTTCCGAATGGAAGCTTTGTAACCATAATTTTTTTCGATTTCTGAATTTTGGGTGGAAATGCCTAGAAATGTCATGAAACGTGAAGAAATGATGTTTTTGAAAAATGTCTGTATATGAGTAGGTATGTGTGTGCACATGTGTGTTCGTATGTTTAGAACTGTCCCCATAATTCGAGAATTATTGGGGCAGACATGCTGAAATTCTGGCTGCTAATTGGTACTACTGAGAGTCAAATTTGTGCTAAATTTCAGCTCGATCGGTTGAGCTGAGATATACCGATTCTTCAAAAATAGTTTAATTTTGCCGATATCACCTGGACCGATTGGATTCTCTTTTCAAACTACTCGTTACGATGATACCTATTCAATTGGATTGAAAAAAGACCATTACACCCTGAGCAATGTAGTTCTATTGCCATTTTTTCATTTTTTCCTTGAAATTGTTTGTTCGCAAGAAAACTTGAAAAATAATCGAGATAGAAACTTGAAACTTAGTATGATTTTAGGTTTCATGGTAAAAAAGTTTGGGATGCTGGATGAACGAAATCTTTTGGTCAATATCTCAAAAACTATTTGTCCGATTTCATTTTTTTTCTTCAAAATGTGCGTTTTCATGCCATTTATCTAGATCCAACAAAATATGGGTACCATCCCATTGAAATTTTTCGAGATATCGTCGTTTTTGTATTTTTTGCTCGGAGTTCACTTTTGCGCACTATGACATGGGTAAAAGTCAGGGAAACATTTTGAAACTTTGGTTTCTAGTTAGGATTGTCTAGGAACATTCCTATATCAAATTTTAGGTCTATATATTTGATAGTTCTTGAGATGAAATAATTCACCCAAAATTTTTGAGAAAAAAAAACGCATCTATAGTTCAACGTCCATTTTCACAGCAGGATTATTGAGGAAGCCATATAACATAAATATTGTTGCATGAAATTGCAAATTTATTTTATAGAATTAGGGGAAAATGAGTACGATTGATAGGACTCCGTATGCTCTCATTTTTTGAAAACATACATTGGGATCCATTGGGAAGCCTACTACTAATGAAATTTCTTAGAAATAAAAATAGAGGAAATATACGTGGAAAGTAGCAGTCATATGTAATCTGTCAAATGGCTTATGTCACACTGCCTGTTTATTTAACTAATTCAATAATAATATATTTTTCACTGTAAAAATAATCGTTTCTGGAATGTAACGAATTTTTCCCCTTTCAGAATTTCACCAAAATTTAATTGGATGCCTAAAAATATTCTTCTGAAAGTTTGAGCCATTTCTATTATTCATTCCTAAGAATGTCGAAAAAAAGCGATTATTTGCAGAATCTCGTTCGAAAGACGCTGATTATCCATGTTTTATTTTCGAACTTTTCGTAGCCAATTCGATGAAGAAATTGGACCATTGAAAATCTGTAAATAAAGAATATTTCGACGTTTTCATTTTACGGATAAAATTTAATATTCGTTGATTTTGGGATATACCTAAGTCTTGGTTTCATTAAACATAATCTCGAAAAACAAAAAATGACTTGGAAAAACAGGAGATTAATTTTGATGATTCCACCCTTGGTATTCAAGTTAATCTAATTATCAATCACTCCAATTAGTTTGTCAGTTCTTAGCACTTATCACTGACAAGTAACTTCTGAGTCAACTCATTACAAACAAATACATCTGTAGGAAACATGCTCTGATGTACTTTATGCTTGCACGGTGTTTGTTTCTTATTTGGGGCTAGACGTCCGCTTTTAAATTCGCGCGCATTTTCTTGAAACATTGAGGTATTATCTTTCACACTGCCATCTTGCAGTATTTTTCCACAAACTTGTACTAATTAGCTGATGTAATGCCCAGTTCTATTCGATTAATCGAAATCGAATGCAAAATAATCGATTATTCCCAACAAATCGACCAGGTTCGATTAGTGACCCGGGTCGCTTTTTATATAGGGTGCTAGGAATACGTTTTCATACTCACGTCCATTTTCGAAAAAATTGCACATTTAAATGCCCATTCACAGCGCCCATTTTTTCAATGTCATCTATCAGTGTTGCCCCCGAAGCTTGTTCTCGTTCGAGATATTTTGAGTTCGACTTCTTCCAATTCGAGTTTTCTCCCTCATATCTCTTTTGATAAAGGATATTTTAGAGCGATTAGGTGGCACAAAATTGAAGCTTCCATAAAAAGCCACCCCATGAATAATGGATAAATCATGATATATGAAAGAAGTAAACGCTTGCCAATAATATTCCTCACCGATAACAATCTCTCAAAATTCTCGGAGTATCAATTACAACTATTGTGTAAGCAATGACCCACTAAATTTTTGCTTATTAATCATCGTTACACTTGATATAAATTACTAACGAACTTTTTTACATATTTATGGAGTAGCATTTTGAAGACAGAGTTCAGACCATTATTTCAAATAACTGAGTAATCACTTCTGGGTAGAAACTAATGGAGAATTTTATTATTCAGTTGGAAAACAATTAGAATTCAAATGAAACAAATTCACTTGAAATTTTTCCGCTCAATTTTTCTTAATTATAAGAGAGTTGTTAATATTACGGGAAGAAAATCAGTTCTGATAATAGAAATATTTATTATCATAAGTTTGGGATATTCCTTCATGTTTCATCAGAGTCAAACCTTAAATTGAACAATTTTCCTCTCAAGAACTTTCATTCAAACACATCAATATTTTGCAAAAAATTTCACATTTTTACTTACCTATTATTTTGATTTTCCGTTTCTAAATTAAATTACATCCCTGGCGCGTATTGTCGGAATAGATTCGAGAGTCTATCCGCTGTTTCTCATCAGATAATGCGAAAAATTATCAGTAGTATATCCGCCGTCTAATTTTCCGGTTGTTTTTTTTTTCAAATTTCATCCCCTTCTGAAACAATATAAAGCGCAAAAAAAGAAAAAACGGAACAGAGAATTCATAGATCACATTTAATTCACAATTTTCAATTCGATCACACGCCCAACAAACATTTCACATAAAATTACAATGCTTCCGCCTTTTTAGCAAACAAATTTCCCTCGATTCATAAAAGCATGTTATTTGCATTAATTTATACATAAATATTATACTATTCACTTACATAAAAATTGACTCAATCACAATTGATATTAATTTATATTAATGACATTCCTCCTCGATGGGGAAAGCAAATTTCCTGTGCGGTATCGCGGCTATCGGTGATAATACAGATGGGGATAGATTGTGAAGTAGTGAGTTTGATTTGAATCGAAAATAGAGGGAGTAATCGGAAATTATTGCTGGCTATAGTTTGATATCTGAAATGGTCAACACATGAACGGTCGGATAATTTATCGAAGGATAGAATGTGCCAAGGATAAATTGTCAGTAGATCAGATGTTAACAATACAATTGTGGCTGGAAATATGGTTTTCGATTTTCTTTTGGAAATTTGGTAGTGAAAATTTTGTACGCCGATCAAAAAGCGAGTTACCTTCGGCGGATTATTCGCTCCATTGAAATCTCGATCAATAAGAGCTGAGACCTGACATTTTGTTTCTCACTCATTGCTCCAAATGCTACTGCTGTTTGATATTCCTTGAATTGTCTCAGGTGAAAATTCGATGAAAAACTTTTGTTTATTGTTTACTAATAGTCATGGTCTTACCGACAATTACTGATATTATATACACACCACGTGATGTCAAATCCCATGCTCCTATTGATCGAGATTTGAATGGTGGGAATAATTAAGAATAAACGTGTTAAACGAGTCAGGTTGGGAGAGATATTCGGTCCACTCCGTAGTTCGAGTGGCTTTTTTGAGACTGTTGCTACGTTTACCTTGTGCCAAAATGTGCTGTTTCGTTTACTCGTAAACGAAAAATCTTTTCATCTACTTGTAAATGAAAAAAGGCACAGTTCGGCGCTCGCTGAACGTAACATCACTGCCACAAAATATTGTTCGATATATGTGAGACAGAAATTTTCACTCGTATCGAAATAAACTATTGCATCAGAATTTTAGCTAAGAAAATTGTCTGCCAATATTTTCTGTTGTCATCATAACTACGGGATAATACCGAAACGTGAACTTTGCGAGTATCAGGAGAATTCGATATATGTTAGGGGAGACCGGGGCAAAGTGGAACGGTGGGGCAAAGTGGAACGTCGGGGCAAAGTGGAACGGTAGCAAATTTTTTTCTTGAGGGGTCAAACACGCTTAAGGGTCAAACAGGGAAGTAATCGGAAGGACCAACAGTTGTTGAGGGTCAAATAAAAAAAATCACTACGACTTGTAACCATATTTCGAGTAAGAAGTCTTAAATTAAGAACCGTTGGGTTCTTGAGGGGGTACCAAGATGAAACATGGGAATCTCCAGTTGATAAGAATATTAGAGCGACTCTTAGTATATTATGAAGTATTTAAAATAGTATGGAAAATATTGAGGCTCAACCCTTTTTGCTCCTTACGTAGAGGTAAAACCTCGTGTTTCGAAGTTTTGGCTTTTAAATGTTCCTCGCACCACGATTTTCATTCCACTTGAACTATTTCTTTTCAATGTTCGTTAGATTCCATAGAATGAAACTACTTTTCTTTTCTTTTTTTTTCAATTCAGTCACGAAGCGGTAAAACCGTTTAAGGATATCCAAGTATCTTTTATAGTTTGATACAAACCACAGTATAGATTCAGCAATTTTCAATCATCACATTTGTCAATTAAATTGTGTGACAAAAATTTAAAAAAAATCATGGATATTCAGCGTCATTCAAATTATAATTTTGTAGGGAATTATCATTTTTTTAAACATTCCTTTCTTATAAATATATATATATATTTTTTTTATTTTTTCTATTTCATTGGTTTTATCGAAGTAATTCTCGATTTGAAACCCCTCCTCTAGCCTGCCTCCCCTCCTTTACTTTTCCTTTCATTGTTATCTGCGGTATCATGACCGTTTTACTCTTAGCTGTGCCCCATTCGAGCTAGGACTGCACGGGAAACCATGTAAAACCCGAATCGCACAGCCGGCCGATTGTGCAGTGCCCTAATGTATCCATCTGTCACACTGACTAGATGGAGACACTAGGCCGCTACGCCGTACCTACCACCCGCAATTTTTGTGCGAGCGAGGTGTTCCTAAGCGGTCCACCCATCCAAGTACTAACCCAGCTCAACGCTGCTTAGCTTGGATGTCCGCTGGAGCAACACCTCACCCACCTAGCCATTACAGTCGGTTCCCTTCTTATAAATAATTAATTGAAATTAGTTAAACTTTCAGATACCTTATTTTTTTAGGCATGGAATCGATTTCTGGTAAAATTCTGAATATGAATAAATTTTTTGCCTTTCCGAACAAATGATTTTTATCGTGGAAAATTGATTGTTCATAAATTATTTTTAAAAAATGCTCGTAATTTTCAAAAATTTCAATTTTTCAATTGTTTTATGAATTCCTCCAAAAATTACTCTTTCTAATTTTTTTCACATTTTGAAAATATTTTCTGACGGTTCAATATCGAGATTCAAATTCAGACCTTCACATTTTAAATAATAATATCATTGCAAAATGTCTGGAAACTTAGGGTCAAATGGAGCTAAAATGAAAGCTCTGATATTCGACGACAAAAGTAGAAAAGCATTTCATTGAGTAAAAAATAGCCGAAGCACTTGGACATCCTTAAGTTGCCTACTCCTTCACCTGAGTTTTTGAGGAATATTGCAGAATGTAAGGGAAATAGCCAAATTTTTGCAATAACCTTTTTTGTAACTCGAATGACAATTATGGTACGAGGAGCATTTTGAAGCCACATACCGGGAAAACTATGTTCTACCTCGACGTATGGGGGAAAAATGAGTTGTGCCCAAAATTTTCGTTACTTTTTAGGTATCCCTTAGTCTATACAGACTCGCTCAACGACTATCCTTATCAACCGAGAACTTCCAAATTCCACCTGGGTTCGAAGTTTCACCCTGGCTTAAGGGGCTATACATCACTGTTTGACCCTCAGAAACGTTTGACCTTTCATCTTTTTTCGACTAATAAAGTTAAAAAAAAAGTTGCCCAAAATTCGCTCTAAATTCGTTTTTGCTACCGTTTCACTTTGCCCCGCGTTCCACTTTGCCCCGGTCTCCCCTACATCCAAGAAGCCCCAAAAGTCACTTTTCACATTTTTATCGCAGCCACTTGTCCACTTGGATAAGCTCCAAAAAAATTATCTGTTTTTCCAAGAATTGTAACCCCATTCCTCGATCTTTCTTATTATTATACTCCGTCGATCCCTACTTTTACAACAATAATGAGAATCATCGAATCATTCCGTTGAATCTCCAGCAACTTTGAATCCATCTTCTAACAATAAAACAAGTCATGATGTTCCACGAAAAACGTTTGATGTTGCAATGCATTCTTGTCTTCCCATGTATTAAGATGAAACCAGTCACCATCAATCCATTGACTCAGCCCCGCCCCCCTCCTCCGATAATCGTATAAAGATGTGAGAAAACTACCATATCATTAACCATCATCATCGTGAAACCACTTTATTGGTAATGATATTCCACTTTGTTAACGTTGGATTAAAGTTGGTAGCCATGATCCGTTTCCATGGGCTGTTGCACTCGCATCCACAGCATCGTCCATCGTCACGCTGATGAGTCTCCAAGGTACACCATACTAACTTGCCCATCTCGAAATATACAAATTGCTTGAATACTTCAAGTTGACCAAGGGCAACTGAATCGCGCCTCAAAAATCTATCTCACGAGTTGATTATGAAACCATTCGCTACGCTCCGAGTACTATCTAGGTGGCTTTAAAGTCAACAGTTTGACCCCATCATCATATTCGGGACTTTGTGGAGAACAAAGAACTGGAGTTAAAGATATGCCATCCTTGACACGCGTTTGAAAGTAGTTTAATGTTCTTGGTAATGAGTAAATTTTGTCAAGAGCGGTTTGATCAATTTTCATTGTATATAGATATTAATATCATTTAGAACATTCAGAATATTCTCCCTAATATAAGAACAATTCTTTCTGTTCGGCAACTTGATGAGATTGAAAGTTACAGTTCATGCCATTGGGATGGCTCATCGAAATTAGATCCTAAATTGACAAAACAAAGAAATAATCCCGGAGAAAATCTTCAATCTAATAAAAATTTTAGTACTAAAAAAATTCCTTCCCCGCATGATTTTTGCGCAAAATTTAGAAATACATGTATGTATGTCTCAACTCCAAAATAATTTCTGCATGTATCTTCGAAAGCCGGAAGGAAGGAGAGGGCTTTCTTGTTCCGTCGAGTATTTTCTACAGAGATTATTCTCAAATATCCTGATGTCAAAAATCGATCTCCATTGTTTCTCTGCTCATTTTTAATTCGAAAAACAACACCTACTCGGAGAAAAATTTACTTCGAATGTTCGAATGCTAACATTGTTTCCTCTAGGATCAAACGGCAAAAACACCGAGGGTTTCAACTTGGTCCGCAAAAAAAGATCTTAGCATGCTTATTTTCTAAGTAATGTTTATTCCATGTACACAAACGAATGCGGATTCTTGTCGTGATCCATTTTTCACTTCTCCCGTCCCCTGATTTCAAATATGATCGCTTGCCCGTTGTACATACAACTGAATTATAATAAACCAAGCAGGCGATCGAGCCTATCCGATAAGAGACATGTGATGGCTACTTTATGGCTTATTAGCTGTTTTTACTTCCGAATGGAAGCCTTGTATTTGATTGATTTTTCAATTTTCTAATTTTAATTGTAAATGGTCTAGAATGTTATGAAACATGTAGAATCGATGTTTTTAGAGTCATGTATGTATGTATGTGATAAATTGGGTTTTTGGTGATTAATTTTTTATAAAAACCAACATAAATAGGGTGAAATTTGTAGATAAAAATCTGACATTTTTGGCTAATTGTAGATCAACTTTGGCGCGCTGTTTCAGCCCTATTCATCCAGTAGATCCTGATATATAATTTCATGATCTCGGAATTAAAACAAGCAAGTGATAGTGGGCATGTGACTGATGTTTCAATGTTTTTTGGTTCTCAATATATTGATGGTGGGCGTCCGTTGCCGTATTTTGGCAAAGAAGTTAGCTGTGACAGAGTGTGGGTCTCTGGCAGAAAAGGTTCCATGAGAGTACATACGCGCATGTATGTCCACATATATATAATGTATACACACACATCTGTGTATATTATGAAAATCCAAATCGCCGCCTCTATTGAGAATTTGGTACTCGAATTTGAGACCTCAAAATCAAGGGTCAGAAATGAAAGATTAGAAACTAATAGCCACAAGGGACAAATTATCCTTATTTCACGGAAGTTATAATAGGGGTTAGAATAAGCGTCACGAGGGTCAGCAAAAGCGTCCAAATAAGGGTCATATGGGTCATATGGGGGTTAGCGAGCGGAACGAGTTTTCTAAAAAAATTACATCTTTACATTTTATGACATTCTCCATCACTTTTAGGCAAAATTAGAAGATCATTAGAAGATCAACGAAATCAAAGAAATTAAAGTAATTAGAATCAACGAGATCAAAGAAATTAGAAGATCAACGATTACATATCTTCTATTCGGAAGCAAAATGAATCCACTTACACCCACGTTGAGACAATTATTCAATTGTGCATCTAAAAATAAAACAATGAAAAAAATCATGTTTTTTTGGCGCCCTTGGCCTTTTTTGTAAATTCATGGAGACGAGGACGTATGGTTCTTCAAGTATAGAATTAGGAATCACAGGAACAGCCTCATTGCGACATTATTATTGTACGAACTCATTCACGTGCACGTTTTGACTGTAAATCTGTAAAAAATATGATCGGAACATTTTTATTAAGGAGTGGCATTCATTATCCTCAGGGTCATGACTCTTCTCCAGGGTTATTTTGAATCGCTAACACTTCCTCTAGGTTTCAGAAATAGAACATGAACAATTATATCTGTTCACACCCAAGGAAAATTCTATTCCAAAACACTATCTAATAATCAGAGAATTGTTTTCGTGTTCTTCACCTGTCACCATAACCTACTTTGCAGTACTTTTTCCTACGGAATTGAAAACATTTTCTGTTATCACTCTAAAAGAAGTACATATTTTATTTTCAAATTTAACTATCCATGGGTATTCAATACTTCATCACGCAATTTTCGACAAATAGCATTTCTGTCATATTCCAAACATAAGCCATAGCCTCACAAACAATGTACAAAGTATCTTTATCTCCGAAGTCCGGATCTAGATATGACAAGAAGAAATTCCAATTTTCAATAAAAGAAAAAAAAATAGACCGCCGAGTTAATTTATCGTTTTACTGTAATAAGTGATTTAAGGATATCCAAGCACTTTCACTATTTTTTCTCCAGTGAAATGCTTTTCTACTTTTGTAGTCGAGCCTCACAGCTTTCATTTGAGCCCCATTTGACCCTAAGTTTCCGGACATTTTACAAGGATTTTATTATTTAAACTTTGCAGGTCTGAATTTCAATCTTAATATTGAACTGTTAGAAAACATTATAAAAATCTGAAGAAATTTTAGAAAGTTTACTTTTGAAATGCTTTTCTACTTTTGTAGTCGAGCCTCACAGCTTTCATTTGAACCCCATTTGACCCTAAGTTTCCGGACATTTTACAAGGATTTTATTATTTAAACTTTGCAGGTCTGAATTTCAATCTTAATATTGAACTGTTAGAAAACATTATAAAAATCTGAAGAAATTTTAGAAAGTTTACTTTTGGAGGAAAATTGATAAAATAATAAAAAAGTAGCAATTTTTGAAAATTATGAGCCTTTTCTATGAATAATTTATAAACAATCAATTTTCTACCATAAAAATCATTTGTTCGGAATTTTAACAAATTTATTCATATTCAGAATTTTACCGTAAATCGATTTCATGCCTAAAAAAAGGTTTCCGAAAGTTTAAACAATTTTAATTATTTATTTATAAACAACGAATGTTTAAAAAATAATAATTCTGTGCAAAATGAAATTTGAATGACACTGAATATTCATGATTTTTTTCAAATTTTTCTCACGCAATTTGATTGACAAATTTGATGATTGAAAATAGTTGAATCTATAGTGTGGTCTGTACCAAACTGTAAAAGATACTTGGATATCCTTAAAGTGAGAAAAAAATGTTTCCCGTGGTTCTCCATAACATCAAAACCAACTTTTAAATGCACTGGTGGCAACACTTCGACGTTGGATGTGAGCAGTGAGGCCAAAGTCTATCCTCTTTGAGTGAGGCTCAATTGGACCCACGCTGCCGACGTTTCGACTTGATTCTCCGACTTTATGATGTGAATAGCGAGAATGTGAATACCAACCGGTTGCTATGCGCGTATCTTTTTTACTGTTAATCCAAAAAATACAACAGTTACACCTTTGAAAAGCTCATAGGCGATTTATATAATGTAACTAAGGACACTATTCCGATTCGTCGTCCCGTTTTTATTATACCGAATGTTAATCATTTAGAGGTAGTGGAGGGGGAAGTTCTGTCATGTATAGATATGCGGTGCGCTCGGCCTGATGTTTTGTACAATCGGAGTTAAAACTTTTCTTGGCCGATAATACACTATCGCGTAGTTTGATAGCAATTTGTGGAATATGGACATAAAATGCAGGCTAATTTTGCTCCACTCGCGCTTGTGTCTTCTATTGATATGTTTAGAACTCATAAGACTGAATTCACATTTAATTTGTTTTTTTACAGATAAGAGTGCCACTCAAATCCACATTCAATGTGCGACCCAGGGATGTTTCTGTTACAATTGGAAAGAAGCATCTCACCTGTGGTATCAAAGGCCAACCTCCAATAATTGATGGAGATTTTCCACATGAGGTTAAACTTGAGGAGTCAACCTGGGTTATCGAAGATGGAAAAACGTTACTCATAAATTTGGAGAAGGTTAAAGAAATTTAATTTTAAAAAAATGTCTTACAGAATTATATTTTACTTTCTCTGATAACTCCTATAATTTATATAGAAATGTTCAGGCAACAGTTTTTTCATGGAACTTGAAGAGGGAAACAAAGTTTGCCATTAAGTGATTAAATTATCTCTGAATTTTTCTTATTTTGTTCACTCTGCCCTTTTGAAATGTATTTAATTAGACGGATAGTCGATAAAAAATAGTTTTATTCCTAAGCGAGAGAATTTTTTGGTGGAAAATACAGTAAGACATTTCCTTCCACGAATAGTTGATTCTTCAAGATTATTGGAGTTATACCAGTCTTTATATTGAGTTCTTCAGCAGAAATCCGCTGCCTATGAAAAATGCGCTATTGTTCTTTTGAAATATAAACTTCAGGAAAATTATTCCCTATTTTCTATGATATTTTATCAAAGGTTCTATTTAATCTTCGAAACAGGTCAACAAAATGCAATGGTGGGCTCACGTAGTGACCTCTGATCCTGAAATAAACACAAAGAAAGTGAATCCGGAGCCTAGCAAATTGTCTGACCTCGACGGTGAGACACGTGGACTCGTTGAGAAAATGATGTACGATCAGAGGCAAAAAGAACTGGGACTGCCGACGTCTGACGAGCAGAAGAAGCAGGACGTCATAAAGAAGTAAATCACTACTATCTCTAACATGCGAATCATGCGCTCATACACCATAAACCTAACTTTGTTTGACCTATGTTTTTTTTTGCAGATTTATGGAACAACATCCTGAGATGGATTTCTCAAAATGTAAATTCAATTAATTTCCAGGTTTGAATTTGAAGATTGAGAAGTTTCCGTCAATTGTCCAGAAGAGAATAATTAAAGAAAATTACAAATTTTTTTTTATAATTGCACATTTTCGTCACATGCAATTATGTTCTTTGTCGAATAAAATTTCATGAGAAGTGAAGTGTTGACTTTAATCTGACCTTTTTAGAGATATTTCGGTTTTTTCATTTTATTTATGATTCAACTGAGTTTGAATGATTGCGGAATTAATTAGAACCGTCAAAAAGAATAAGTCAAGTCGTGCCCTCCGGAAATTGCCATGTTTCAATCCATACCTTTGATGAATATGAGTTAGGAAAGAGATTCGTCACGATAGAAAAGAGAAACAATGCGTCGGGAACAAAATTTTCTCTGAAAGTTTTCTCTGATTTTTTTCGCTATCTATGAGAGCTATCCAAAGAAACAAATGTGTCAATCAATATTTTTGCTCATAACGATGAAAAGGAAAGCTATCATGGAAGAGACAAGCAGTACACCAGAAAAATGTGATTTCTTTGCAATTTTCTTATTTTTTCTCCTTTTCTCGTTTTCTTCTTCTTTTCAATCTTTTTTTGCTTCTTTCACCTTTCAATCGACAATTTTCCCTTCTGCTAGATGGGAGGGACTATCAACAACATTATAAAACTCTTTCGAAAGACAAAGTACTCATCCAAAGAAGTGCGAAACATGGAAAAACATGTTTTATTTTACTGTAACGACCTTTTTACATTTTTACAATAAGAGGCTATTATTTACCGTCTCCAACTACCACTTGCCCAATTGCACTGATTTACTATACATCTATTCATCACGACTACTGTTTTCTAAGTGCTTTCCGTTTTGTTGTTGTTGTTTGTTTTCGTTTCGGAAAAACTTCTTGGTTTTCCGCAGCCGAATATCGTTTCATTAACAATTGCTCTCCCGGTTTTGGAATGAAACAATGGTGTTTTTGAATGGCTGGAATAGCTTTGGCACTATCAAATCTTTCCCTCAATTCAGTTTTTATATTCTCATGTTCGTCCTTGGTGAAAAAAAACACATCAATTCCTTTGAAATTCTCTTTTGACCATCGAAACAAAGCATCTGGCGTCAGGATGGGTTCACCATGGATGATTTGCAAGCTTCTACGTCTCGCTTCTCTTTTGAAAACAGTACCCACACCGTCACAAGCTCCTTTACCGTGTGCGGTTGCATGGAAATGGGCCCCTGTATCTATTCCAAAATCAGTCTTGTGATGCAGAAGATTAGCCATTTGGTAACGATTCTTGTAATGCTGTGCAGCTCCATCGGTGACATAGATGATTCTCTCGACATCTTTGCAGTTATTCTTCACATGTTGTATTAGAATTTTCTGTACCAAGTAAACAGCTGCGGTATCGTGAGTAGTACTATCTGACAAAACAACTAAACTCCGATGCTGGATCTCGTTTCCTTCGCGATAGTAGTAAACAACGGGATGGACTGTACATTGGTCATTGTTGTAGTGGAAGGCTTGAGCAGCATCTTGAGCCACAAAGGCATAATTTTCTCAGAAATCAAACTGCACTAGTACTTCGCCGTTATTCAAATTCTCTTTGCAATCTTTAACAAAAGCCGATTGTTCTTTAGCGATGAAGTGATGGGGTTTTAATACTTTTAATCGTTCGACAAGAAGATCGACGAAGTGATCTATTGCAAGCGTTTGTGTCTGCAAGGTACACCTGTCAGTAGTTTGCCACATGCGAAATTGGACAGTTTCGACAACAGAATCAGAAAGGAGCTTCTTCAATTCACATGAGAAGGGTTTCACCCCAGGGCAGTCGTTACATTCATCCAGATAACAGGCCGGGGTTGGATTTGTACACATCAGTTGTGCTAGACAATCTTTGTAATCCTTGAGTGGGCAGGGGGAATCTTTAGTTAGAGTGGCAATGTTGATGGCTTCGAGCATCAATTTGCAATTTTGATGATACGTGCAAACACATTCGACGTGAGTGCCATTTGCTCCCGCCAGTACACATTGTGTTGATCTCAGCTTAGCGAACTTACTGAAACCAACCAAAGCCTCCTGGATGAGTATTTTTGTACTTCATATGAAGGTGTTTCAGATTTTCTAGTATCATTTGCTTTTGCTCTACTTTCTTCTCTCCATTGATTTTGACGGATACTTTATCTTTCATCCCTGGCATGACACGACTATTCTCTAGATAAAACTTGTGTACTTTCTCGACCGTTTGTTTTGGAAGTGAATGGCCTGCTTTCGCAATTGGTGAGGCAAATACTCCTTTGTTTTCTCTCAATTTTTTCGCTCTTGACGCCATGTATCTCATGATGCCAAATTCAGAAGCGATTTTCCGCTCGCTCCACGACTGTGGAAGAACCGTCAAGATTTTCAAACGCTCACCGAACTTTTCCAGATCATTGAATTTTTTCTTCAAACCATCCAGCATTTCTTCTAATTCTATTTCTCTCGAAGATCGATAGCGCTTTGATAAAGAAGAATCAGCGTCACTTTGGTCATCTTCCGCATCAAAATACATGGGGGAACTGAAGAATTCAGATATATTGTCCGCTTCTTCATCGATTGAAATGCCGGAATCGTCGAGATGGAAAGACCGACCTGATCTCAGAGAACTGTTCATCACATCTGGGCTTGGTTCGGGTGTTTCGNATATGGACGTCCTCTATGAGAAAAAAAATATTCCAGTCGAATACCGGACGGTCCTAAAGCCGAAAAAAAATAAAAACGTAAAAATTCATCGAAATTTAGGTGTAGAAGCGTCTTCACGCCTATGGACAATTTTTTTCCTGAAAGTATGAACAAAAACAAAAATTTTCTTTTTTTAATTGTTCGAATCGGATGCGCCATTTAAAAGTTATAAATTTTTGAAAATTTAAGGTTTGGCAGTCATTATCTCAGAAACAAAAAATCATGAG
>NW_021680646.1:352020-354093 GCF_001412515.2 Diachasma alloeum
GTCGAGATGGAAAGACCGACCTGATCTCAGAGAACTGTTCATCACATCTGGGCTTGGTTCGGGTGTTTCGGCTTGGAGCTGTGATATCTCGGGTGGGGTGTCCGAACATCGAAGATGTGTATCATGAACATTCACCATTGAGATGGGTGGAATCACATAATTCGGGGCCATCTTCCGGCACTGGCCACAGATTTTCGCAGGCTTTGGTAGGAAGGGAAATTTCTTGTGTATTGCCAAGGAAATGGGCCGCAAATCCAATCCATTGTGTCCCTTATGACCAGGAATCCGCATCGGATTCGCATACCTGTCACTTCGCGGCATTCTATGAAATGCAAAATTATCAAATCCAATCCAAAATTATCCGGAAAATGAGGATTATTCCAATAAGTAACGTGAAAACTGCTTACCTCGATACGACAGGAAAATGCGAATCGATTCGCAAGGAATTGTACAACGATGAAAACTCAATGAGGAAGTTGAAGTTTTCACTAAAACTAGAGCCTCAGGAAAAACTGATGATATTAAATCAATGAATTGATTCTTTTTGTTTTCTTTTCTTATTTGTTTGGTCATGATTAGGCGAACTTCCGATGATGACACAGTATAGCTCTCATAGAAAGCGGAAAGACGCAAAAATTTTGAAGAAAATTTTTTTCCCGACGCATTGTTTCTCTTTTCCATCGTGACGCATCTCTTTTCTAACTCATATTCATCAAAGGTATGGATTGAAATATCAATTTCTCAATAAAAACAAGGCAGCTCTCCTAGAAGGCGTAAAAACACGAAAATTTAGGAAACAAAAATTTTCTCCGGCACACTGGTTGTCTCTCCCACGATGTCGTATTTTTTTACATCATATATGGACGTCCTCTATGAGAAAAAAAATATTCCAGTCGAATACCGGACGGTCCTAAAGCCGAAAAAAAATAAAAACGTAAAAATTCATCGAAATTTAGGTGTAGAAGCGTCTTCACGCCTATGGACAATTTTTTTCCTGAAAGTATGAACAAAAACAAAAATTTTCTTTTTTTAATTGTTCGAATCGGATGCGCCATTTAAAAGTTATAAATTTTTGAAAATTTAAGGTTTGGCAGTCATTATCTCAGAAACAAAAAATCATGAGGCAATGAAATTTGGCAGGAATACTGTCTATATATAGTAGTTCGAAATGCGGCAATCAAATCATTTATTCTAGACAAAAAAAAATCTGGGGTGGCTAAGTTGACATGGAATGTCCCAGATACGGTTTCACTTGATAATCTCAGCGGTGGCACAAAGACATGTTAATCACCAGGACTGTTGTAGCACGAATGAGTGAGTTCTTCTCTCGTCGCTTTCTTCTGGTTTTCCTTGGGATTTCTCGTATTCCCCGTTCTCCTTTTCGCCGTTAATCGGCATTCAATATTCGTGGCCAGCGGGAGTGCGGGGATCGTGTGTACGTGTGACAGGTGAGAGATTCGTCACCTCTCATCTCTATGTTTGCCAATTTTCGGGTGGTTCTGTTGTCCAGTTTCGGGAATTTTCGGGGCTAAATCGTCCTCGTCATCTCGGGGGGCTGGTGGTGGTCAGCTCGACTCTCGGTGTTCGTGGTCTTCGTATGCGGTTGATAGGGGAGGGGGGTTGAAGGGATTGATATGGGGAACGAGGTACCCAACGGTAGCTTCTAAGCTAATACTTTTGGGTAATATTACTTTGGACCGCCACTAATAGAATGGTTGTAAATACATGTTTTTTGAAGGTTGTTTAACACTATTCTGTTTCTATTTTGTTATTTAAATCATCTTTATTGATTTTTCAATGAATTTACTCCCGGCCACCGCACTCAGTCATGCTTCCAGGACCGTGACGTGGACACGGCGGGGCATTGGTCCCAAAAATGTTTGGGAGTTAATGCAATAAATTGCCAATAACCCCAAATTGTAATGAGAACCCCTCCTGTAAGATGTATTTACAACCTCAGTAGTGTAACAATCTTTCGATGAGGTTATTTCACAAACAACTCCTTCGTCCTTCTAACGGTAAATTTTTATAAAATTAAATTTGTTGGAAGGGAACATTTATTTTATTTCCTTC
>NW_021680647.1:0-6557 GCF_001412515.2 Diachasma alloeum
TGACAAAAATTCAGATGATCCATCAAAGTTTCAAGTTCATGGCATCGTCCAATAAAATTGTGAAAAAGATCATGAATGGCGAGAAAATACTCCGAATTAGCGAAGGAGCATCAGAATCTGTCATATAATTTTTCCAGCAAAAATAATTAAATGCTTTGGTAAAGGTGTAAAGGAGAACAAAAGGGGTGGCGAACACTAAACAATTCTGGGTCTGTCTCTTATACACATCTCTAATTAGAAAAATTTATAAGTANCGCACTCTGAATAGAATTTTTATTATAATCATAGTTAGAACTTCATTCAGTGAGCACAAAAATTAAGAATCATTGAATCACTCATTGAAATATTGAAATTAAACAGGTGATGACCCGATAAGCATTGTGTCCATTAATCTTAATACTCAGTTTAATAAGACTATGATGAATCATTATTTTTTAGCAAACTTCCAAAAATATTGGATAAACGGCCAAAAAATTGGATTATTATGGAATTATTTTTATAAAGGAAGGTCGTGGTCTCCGGAAAATGCGATTTTTTCACTCATCCAATTCATTAGTCTACTCTGAAAAGTCGACTTTCTATTATTTCTCAAGATTTTCGAAATGTTTCCTGATAATTATGAGTAAATCGAAATGATACTATTGAAATGAAAAAATTAAGTTTTATGGGCAGTTCAGTAGTAGTTCTTAGGAGACATTTGATTCAGTTTGAGAGGGAAAAGAAATCTGATGGAATTCATTATTTTCTCAACGGCATGAAAATGAAAACTCTGAAGTGACTTAGTTTTTTTTCAACAAAAAGGGAACCTAATTACTCTGTCTTTTCGTTTGATAAACCAATTATCATAATTTCCCATATTATTTGAGTCAAAGGCAAATAGAATGATTCAAACTTCTTAATATTGCGTTTGCCACGAATTTCTGACTTTTCTCAGGTTGAACTACAGGAGGATATGAATGTAACACAGTGGAAATGATGATTAATTCACTTTGAATGAATAGTAATAATAATATAAAAATGAAGAGATTCTGTTATAAATAAAAGTCTGTGACTCAATATTTCATAACAGCAGAAATCAAGATATGTAATATTATCAGTAGTAATCCCACGAGACCTCCACAAAATAATCGAATATTTTCCGATTGTTTTGTTGCGTAGCAATGAGTAGATCTTTTGCAGATTAATATTCTGGTGCAAAACCTATCCCGATCGTTGATACCCAGGAAAACATGAGGGAAATGTTCGATTAATTTTGGAGGTCGAGTGGCTGGTATTCAGTGGATTATTTTTGGTAATCGGATCTGGTCGTTTTGACTTCCTTCATGACTTTTTTCACTCCAGGATAATATTTGACAGTTATTTGGTTAGAGAAACAATTGCAGAGCTAGAGGTAAATTATCAAAAGCTACAGGGAAATTATCAAAAGCTAGAGCTACTTCATGTTATTGAATACTGAGCTCTGATTGGCCCAGGGGAGGCCAGATCCGATCACCAAAAATAATCTGAATTATTAACATGAATTCCAGATTCACAAAAAGGATGGAGCATAGTTCAAACTTTCATTTTCAGTTGCAATTTTCAATTTGGTGTTGAAAAGATGAAGTGGCAATATTTGAAGCACGGAATCTTATTGATGATTTGAACAACAGATGATTTAAATCACCGAGAGAACTGATTAAAATATTTATAAGTGTTAGCATGCCCTCCTCCCGGAGTATCACCGAAAATTGAAATCCAGCCATTAACTTTCTGAATTATGTTTGAGAACTAATCGGATTATAATTACGATCAAAATGTTATTCACTGAGCATAGGAAAATCTATTATTTCATATTAGAATACTGAAAACAATTACTTTATTTTAAGTACATGCGCAAGTTATTCATTGTAATAGAAAAATTTCACCGCTAACAAGAAATTGAAAGAGGAAGTATTGAATCTGATACGAAAAAAGGCGTAATCAAAGGGTCACCAACATCACAGCCGCGATAGCGCGTTAAATATGAAAAGGGAGCCCTTTATCTCACCTGAGATGATAATGGAGAGCCGAAACTATTAAAACTAGGGATATGAAAATTTTAGCCTTGGTCCCAATCCTGTTATGAGCACTCATTAAAAGCTATTTTCTGAGAGAAAATTTCTGGTATTTCTCTTATATTGAAGAATTTTTGAATGAAAGATGGGACAATAATTGGTGGGAAAAGATGAAATATTTCACATAAAGCTACGCTAAAGGGATTACTTGACCCAAGAAACAATTCACGACAATTTCAGAATTCTATGGAAAATTTGAAAAATTTTCAGATGATCCATCAGGTTTAAGTTTATAGCATGGTAAAAAAAAATTGTGAACAAGAATTTTTTCAGCCAAATAATTGAGTGGTTCATCTTGATAGTGAAAATAAAAGAGCGAGGCGAAGACTACACAATTCGGGGTAGTGAGCAATTTGATAAGTATTGTTCTGCATTCTGAATATAATTTCAATTATAATTATAATCAGAACCTCATTTAGTGAGCCCGGAAATTCAGAATTAGTCAATCACTCATTGAAATATTCAACTGGCACCNCATTAAAATATTCAACTGGCACCGAGCTGGATTAAGCTTTCATTAATCTCAACGCTTTGTATGATGAACCGATAATTCATTAATTTTTGAAATTAACAAAAATCAAAAATGATAAGAAACGGCACAATGAAAGGTCATCAACGTCGCGGCCGCGGCGGCGCTAGTGCCTCAAAAAATCTGAAAAAATTTGAGAAGTCATATATTTCCATATACAACCACAGGAAAAATTGGCAATATGATTGGCGATGGTGAGGGTTTTGACCTGGGTGAGTTCACATGGAATACCCCATATGTAGGACATAGTGCAGAATGAATTTTCAATTTTCTTGAATTTTGTAAATTATGTCAGTGAAATAAATTTCGTGTATTAATAATTTATGGATTAATTGTGTTTTACAGCTCTGGAAGCAATGGAAGCTAACAATGAAGCACCATCTGCTGATATACCAATACGTGATAAAGAAACGATGCAAATGCTGCTAAGAGATCTCAAGACAATCCAAAAATTAGCTGCTCAGTGTTAATTGTCTCGTGTGTAGATTATTTGCTTTTGCTTAATCGGCAGTGAAAAAATAAACCGTGGATTATCATAAGTTTTGGGACTCCTGAACATAATCAAAGGGAGTCTTCGTTTTTGTAAAAAAAAGTGTAAAATATTTGAAACTAGCTTTTACTCAGAATGATAGATGTAGATTTATCCTGTAATATAATGTATTTAGCTTCATTTTTGTCCTTTAGTTACAGTGACTATATGATTTGATTTCAATCTCTAGCTGAATAGAAATAAAGTTGGTTAATAAATTTAAAAATTAGTGCCGGTTGCTCGCTTCGCTCGCTCCCGGGTTGGGGTGTCACAGTTAGGAGTTGTTGGAATTGGGTGTGGACCCATTATGGATTGAACCAATATCTTACCGATTACCTTTTTTCTGTTGATTAGAAAACAAGCAGGGGTAGAAGCTTATCTGGCAGAAGTCATGTGACCGTTACTTTATGTGTCATTACTATTTTTGCTTCCGAATGGAAGCTTTGTAATCGTCAGATTTTCACATTCTCTAATTTTCATTGGAAATTATGTAGAATGGTCTGAAACGTAAAAATACGAAGTGTGGCGACTATGTATGTGAATATGTCCACCGCCACCTTCCCGATGGTCAATTTTTAGAAAATTGAGTAATTAGGTGGCTAAAATAATTCAAAAAAATTTGAAATATTGTCAGATTATAGGTCTTAATGAGGACTAACTCTGTGGACAATTTCGGCCCGATCGGTCAAGTAGTTTTTTAGATAAAGCGATTCGTTTTTAAATCGTTTTTCACCAATATATCTAAAATTATTGGACCGATTTAGATTTTTTATTCTTTCAAAATATTCGTCTCGATGTTCTCTACCTAGACCAACAAAAACATATACCCGTCGATACAAAATTTTTGAGATATTTCCCCTTTTCTGTTTTTTCATTAAAGTCCTTGTACGCGCGCTAACGTATGCAAAAATCGAGATATCAACTTGAAATTTGGACAGAATCTTCCTCCTGTGATAACAAAGGTTCGTATTGAAGACGGGCTCAATCGCACTAGTAGTTTCGGAGATATACGCTAGACAAGTTCCAGGGGCGCGCGGTTTGCGCGCTGTCTCGTGGACATTCTACGCAACTCTCGGAGGGCCGCTCCAGCTGACACTCATATGCTTACATGGTATTAGTCGTTACATTATGTTTTTTTTCCTAATTCATTAAAGTATCATATAATGTCAAAGGAGTCATAATTAAAAGTGGGTTTCAAGAGGTCGATTTATCGGCCTTCCGGCCTAAATCAATCAGTAAAGGCACAAAATTAGTAAAAAGTTATCATGTCAGTGACGTGAGAGAACTCATCCATGGAAATGATAGACGTATCTGTGGATCAGTGATCCGAGAAACTCCTGGGGCACATAGCACCCGTAAAAAAGAGAACATTTACTCCCCAGTCGTTCAGGTAAATATGCCCTACTATAAAATAGTCTATTAAAAGTAAAAATTAACTCCGCATTGAGGTGGTGGAGAGCAACAAGTTAACTCCGTCCTCGGTTGAGTTTTTGTCACATATCTCGAAATCTGAGGAAGATCGTGGGATTCACATAGAGACCTCTTTTGTGGCTCTTGAAATTCTCTACAAAAAAGTTTATATGCCAATTTCGCTGTCTCCATTATTTTCCAAGATATTTCTCAAAATGTCGATCAGAACAGAATTTACATTAATTTACATTTTCTTTCCTTTCAGCCTCCCATGGACGATTTGGGAATGTGCAAAAATGCACTCCAGGACTATTTTTTGCATTGTTGAAACAATTCACAACACAGCAATTACGTTTCGACAATTTCTGTGGAATTTGTGGTGATTTTTCTGTGGGCTCCATAACACACGTTTCGGTAGTAAACAGACTGACTGGCCCCCCGAGAGTTGCTACCGTAGGCCACCCGGTGGCACCACCCGAGCTACTTGTCTAGCGTATTCAACTTTATCTGAAAATCTATCTATTATGTTGAATATCTTTGAAACTTCGCAAGCGATTCCACTTATTTTTTTTGAAAATATTCGTCTTGATGTCCTCTACTTAGATGAATCAAAACATCTATATCTGTTCATACAAAGTGTTCGATATATTCCCCTTTTTCTGTTTTTTCATTAAAATCCTTGTATTATGCAAAGTACTAGTACTTGTATGCGTATGCCTATCACAGGCACGAGGAACTGATCCATTCGGAAGCTTACTACCAATGGAATTGATAGAAATGAAAAAAAAAAGACTAATAACGCAAAAAGAAACGGTCGCATGCCTTCTGTCGAATAGGCTCGAACCCCTGCTTGTTTTTTCTCCTATTTTGTTTTCTACTAATTTCATTGGTAGTAGACTTCTGAATAGATCCCAATGTATATTTTTAAAAAATGAAGGCATAAAGCTTACCATTTTTTGAAAATATTGAGGCCAATCCCACTCATATTTCATGACAAATATCGTCAGCTATTATTATGCATTTATGGAGAAATCATACTTCCTATGATGACCATTTGTGAATCATCGAGTCAGAATAAAGAAATTGTTAGAGTAAATAAATATGAGAAACAGTAGTGGCCACACGGGTAGGGTGCGGCGGCGGTCATCTAAACTCAGGAATAGCCACATCGGGAAGTCGTGATTATCGTTATTTTATTATTTCTATAATCATCAATCGGTCAAAAAAGAAATATTCTGGCAATCAATAATTCAAGTCAGTCAAATTTAATGAATACACAGTTAATCACGCCTTCAAATCGCAATCCTTCGTGATTATTACAATGATGAAATATTTACTCAGGAAGTTTATCGAATTTTGGCTTAATTGTCAATTAGATTAGATTAGAATATGCGCGGCTGGTCACTTAAAGCGCCCAGAGTCACCTAAATCATACGATCTTTTGTAACATCCGCCTTAGTTTCGGTCAGTCACATAGCCCCAGCCCTGTGTTTCTCACTAGGCTAATAAGGCTGGTGACAGCCGCTTGTTGTAAGTCCTCTGGTTCCAGGAAAGCCTGGCCCCAGATTTTACAGCGACGGAGTGCTAATAGGGGGCATTCACACAAAATGTGGATGACGCCCTCCTTATCGCCTCCGCACAGTCTGCAGTCTTATTGTTCTGCAAGTTTCATCTTGAACAGATGAGCTTTGAGAGCTGTATGANAATCGCCATCTGGTTGTCACTGCAGATGAATATTTTCACCCTTTTTGTGTCTCTCGCGTTCAGATACTCTGCACACTTAAGTATGCCCAGCATTTCTGCTTGAAAGACGGTTGAATGGTGGCCCAGTGGAAAACTCTCTCCAAAGTCATCTTTCAGACGGTAGATGCCTGCCTCAAAACTTTCATTGAAGCCAGATTCGTTTGTAAACTAGTAGTCTTCTCTTGGTCCTGGTTGAAGTTCCGAGTCTAGCGACTCCTGTCTGGGTGGTATACTCGTTCTGAAAGTTTTCCTG
>NW_021680647.1:6632-15566 GCF_001412515.2 Diachasma alloeum
GAAAACTCTCTCCAAAGTCATCTTTCAGACGGTAGATGCCTGCCTCAAAACTTTCATTGAAGCCAGATCCGTTTGTAATCAGTAGTCTTCTCTTGGTCCCGGTTGAAGTTCCGAGTCTAGCCAATCCTGTCTGGGTGGTATACTCGTTCTGAAAGTTTTCCTGATCTGATACTTCCTAGGAATTCTATCCGTCTTACCTATGAAGGGTCGATCATTGATTAGGCTAAGTCTTGTATGGCCTTGGCCCGTCATCTTCCATTCTTGTTGACACCTTAGTCTATATGCAGTTGTGGTAGCACAACTCACAACTCTAAGGTCGAGGGGTGGGATACTGAGTGCTATTTCTAGCGCCTCAGTAGGTGTCGATTTCATGGCTCCTGTTGCAGCCCTCAGGAAGGTTCCCTGTAGGCTTTTCAACAGGTTCCTTGTTTCCGTCTTACTCACCCTCGGCCACCAGACGACCGCAGCGTATAACAGTCTCGGAAGTAGAACTATTTGGTAGAGCCAGAGCATCATTTTAGGATTGAGTCCCCATGTCCAGCCCACAGCTGTTCTGCACGCCCACATAGAGGCAAACACTTTAGTTCTCTGTGTACAGATATGTTCTTTCCAGCTGAGTTTATTATCCAGGAGGACACCCAGATATTTCACTCTGCTGGTGTAGTTTATCTCCGAGCCATTTAGCTTCAGAGGTTGGATCTTTTCCAGTTTATAATTTCTGGTGAAAACCAGGACTGTTGTCTTGGCTGGATTTACCGATAGGCCAGTTTCCCTGCACCAGTCCTCAATGATATTGAAGGCTGTTGCCATCAGGTCCCTTAGCATCCTCAGAAATCCGCCCCTCACAACAACTGCCACATCATCAGCGAAACCGGTGATGTGGAAGCCGGCCTCACTTAGTTGATTTAGAAATCCATCTACAATAGGGTGGCCCATTTTACGGGTATTCCTGAATATTTCCGATTTCGTCTCAAAAAATGATTCTTCAGTTGATAAAATACCTCTGTGAATTTTTTCATATTTTTAAACTGCATTTTGATGGTTGCGCCGTGTGTTCAAAGTTTGACTGACATTTTTGACCTACTGGCGGTAGAGGTCATAAAACTTGGGTAGAAGTTAAATATCCTCAATGATACGCCCGTGTCAGGTAGTAAGTATGGCTCCGAGTGAGGGTTCAGGTGTGTTACCTAGGTAATTGTTTTTTTTGGTATTCTTTAGTCTTTGATTATTCTCGATATATTGAGAATTGGATAGTCTTCATGGGCAAAATATATTTTTTCAATCTGAAGGATGTATGAAATTAATTAAAATGTTTCGAAAAATAATGATATAAAATAGAATTGAAGGAAATATGCATAATTAACCTTCTGAGTTGAATAAACGCACCCAGGATTCCTTCGGGTTAAGTTAGGTTTGCCTAATGCCTTTTTTGTTACAAATGTAGTTGACACTTCATTCAAATATATGGGAAATATAAAATTCTTAATATATCAAAAATAATCAAAGAATAAAAAATACAAAAAACCAAAGAAAAAGAAGTTATTAAAAACTTGATACATGAAATATTGAAGAACAATTTTTCTGGCCTAATGAATGGAATCCCCTCTTCCANTTCAGGGCTATACTAGCTCTGAGTATCTTGGTTAGGGGTCCCGTGATAGTCTCTATCCCTTCCTGTAATAGGGCTGGGTAGATCCCGTCTGGTCCCGGTGCCTTGAAGGGTTCAAAGGTTTTGATGGCCCACTTGACCCCCCAGGGCTGCACTACTTTATTTGCCAATGCCCAATCATGGGTTTCGTAGACATCCCTCTGATTTTGCATTGTTTCTTTGTCTCTCTCCTGGGCCTGTATGAAGCCTGGAAAGTGAGTGTTCATTAGGAGTTTCAAAGTCTCTCCCATGGTTTCCATGTGGCTGCCATCTGATGCCTGTAGGCTCCGCAGATACGGAGTCTTGTTTGTTCCAAGGATTTTTGTCAGCCTAGAGGTCTCCGATTGACTCTCCACGTTGCTTGTGAAAGCCCTCCAGCAGTCCTCTTTGGCTGCCTTAATTGCCTTGTTGTAATCTGCGAGTAAGCCTCTGTAAGTTTTCCATGCGTCTTCCTTACGGGGGCCGGCTCTCATGTTCTTAGCTTTGTTAAAAGCTTTTCTAGCCTTGCCCCTCAGCCCACCGAGTTTCTCTGACCACCAAGAAGTCTCAGTAGGCTGCCCTTTCGGGATTAGCCTGCAGTTTGTCTCGAAGGAGTCTATGATGGCCTGGTTTAGGGNTAAGCTTTGTGCAGTTTGTCTCGAAGGAGTCCATGATGGCCTGGTGTAGGGCAATCGAAGCCTCCAGCTGCTTTTTGTTGTTAAATCTGAGGATGATATCCCTAAAATTGTCAGATACTTTCTCGGTAATTTCCCCAGTTTGTTCGTCTTGGGTTTCTTACCCATTCCATTTCTTTTACTGTGTGGATGGACATTCTTATGGTTTGAAGATCGGACGCTGAGAGGTCCTTTGGGACCCTCCAGTCTCCAATCATGTCTGCCACTCTATCCGTCCCCAGAGTTATATCTATGACCTCCTGTCGTCTCCAATTTATGAAGGTAGGTTCTGACCCTCTATTAAGGATATTTAGACCGGCCCCCATTATGAATTCCTGGAGGTTTTGCCCCCTGCCGTTAATGCCGGTGCTCCCCCATGCTACATGGTGCGAGTTGGNTATATCTATGACCTCCTGTCGTCTCCAATTTATGAAGGTAGGTTCTGACCCTCTATTAAGGATATTTAGACCGGCCCCCATTATGAATTCCTGGAGGTTTTGCCCCCTGCCGTTAATGCCGGTGCTCCCCCATGCTACATGGTGCGAGTTGGCATCACAACCTAGCAGGAGTTCAAGTCCCCTTTCCTTCACATGGTTGCATAGGTCCTTTACTTTTTTAGAAGGAGGTGATTCAGCTGAGTCATAGGGCATATAAACTGACCGTACAACCAAGCTCATTTCCTCGCCTTGTCCCAGGCCCAGATCCACTTTTGCCACAGCCAGGTCTCCCTCACTAGCCTGTGAACAGAAGAAAGAGTCTAGTCCTTTAATAACAATGCAAGATCTAATTTTTTCCTGAGTGTTTGCGTGATAGATTCTGCCACAACCACTGAGGCCCTTAATGGCATTGTCCACTATCCATGGTTCTTGGATCAATGCTATGACAGTCTGCATCCCAGCTAATAGCCTGACTAGAGTAGCCGAGGCTGCTTTACTGTGATGCAAATTTATATGTACAATGTGCACCCGGGTTGCAGCCATAATGTCGACTACTTTCCTGGTACCTCTATGTACTCTTCTTCTGACTTTCACCACGGTTTTTCGCAAGCAGCTTGACAGTTGCTTTTTGAATCCCGCAGTGCAGTCTGAAGTTGCAGGTTTTCAGAACAGAGAGTGATCGCACGTCTATCGGCGCAACGAAGTGGGCAATTTTCGCGTCCCTGCTCACTGCCCCGAGCGACAACCCACTCTCTGGCCTGCAGTCCTGCATTCTGTTTCTCAAGGAAGCACAGTGCTTCTTGAGCGGTTAGATCTGGGTCTTCCACGTGTAGTACAACCCTGTGCTTCTTGGGAAGCTCCGAGGCTGCGACCACACGTACAGTAAGCCCAGCTATTTTGTTTTCGGGGAAAAGGCTTTTCAGCCAATTTCCCGTTTCCTCATCAGTGCAGTACACCATTGCCACACCTTCTCTTTCCCAGATACCGTTGAAGGTGGGTGCTTTCACCCCGTCAGGTAACGCCAGAATGGCCCCCTTCAGGAATTTCTTCACCTCCGTTACCTTTTCAGTGCCCAGTTTCTGATCCGGATATGACGCCGGCATAACTGCAAACTTGAATGAGCTCGCAGTATTCTGAGCATATGTGCCCTGATCCTGCGTTCTCATTCTTTTTTCTTTCGGTCTGACTGAAGGGCTTGGCGTGGTACGCTCCGATGGAAGGCGTTTTATTGCCTTCCTCACAGCCCCCTCCCCCTTCCCCTCATCGACCTTCGCTGCTGCATCCGCCAAGGTTGCAATTGCCCCCGAGGTTTGATGCAGCTTCGTTCTCTTGCGACGTCTTCTCTCGGCTCCACTTAGTCTGACCCGATTCACATCGGTATCGACTGGTCAGCCTTGTCAGACTTCATGTGTTCACCATCGCTGGCCCCACCCGAAGTTACTTTTTCAATACTGAGATTTTTTAGATTGGTTTCCATTTTTGGTCCCACGAGTACCGCGGTTAAGNTAGGCACGGTATGGCCGAGGCCATGGCTTACGCCGCTCACACACATGGATTGGGTGGGTTCCTCTTAGCGAACACGGGCGGCGGTAGTCCTTAAGACCTCCACCGCCCGCGACCGAGCCCCCTCACTAACGACAAAGTGGGAACCCAGTGGAGGGGGTAATTGTCAATTAAAGTGATCAGATTTTTGATTGATGACTTATCAATTCGCATTTCTCGCACCTTCCCATTATGGAGTCGAAAAATGCTTTCAGTAATCAATATATCATGGAATACTGAATTATTGGGCAATCAACTCAAGAAAATATTCGATTGATCAAGTAATGAGATAATACCTTTGGATTGGTTCGTTGATATTTAATTAAGGAGTAATTGAAGGAGTTGATTCCTTGATTAATCTTGTCCTATTCAAATAAAAAAAAATCCTCTTCATTGCTTCACTCGAATTATCGAATATGAATAGATTCTTTCGATATTTGGGTAGTGATTAACGAAGAGAGCCATTTTTGGAGTTAATCAATTAATGATTACTTGGTCCTGCAATCATTCCGGAAATTCAATTGAATTGATATTAAGCACAACTGAAATTTCAACTGAGAAGATAATCAGTACTCGACTCGACTAATAACTTCTCATTACTAGGAAATCATTAAACATACTCCCTAATATTAATAAATTATTATGTAGAACTATTTAGTTAATCATTAATCGAACTTATGGATTTACTCAAAGAAAAAAAAAGTGGATTGGCTTTAGAAAAAGGTTTTTAAAAATTTGGAGGGGGGGGGGTGTTTTATGAAAGGATGGGTTATCGTTGGGGTTTTTCAAAAATATCTCCAAAACTAAAGAAGATAACGCATTTTTACGAAAATTTGGGGGGGAGAAAGAGGGAGAGGGGTTGTGCATTGAAAATTGCCAACCCAAAAAATTGAATCGGTGAGTTTTTCGAAAATATCTCCATAACGAAGGGAGATAGCAAATTTTTACGAAAATTTGAGGGGTTGTGAGAGAGAGAGGGGTTGTGCATTGAAAATTAAGAACCAAAAAAATTGAGTCGGTGAGTTTTTCAAAAATATCACCGAAACTAAGGGAGATAGCGAATTTTTACGAAAATTTGGGGGGGGGGTGTGGAGTGAGAATTAATCACCAAAAAAATTGGGTCTGTGAGTTTTTCAAAAATATCCCCGAAACTAAGGGCGATAGTAAATTTTTATTGAAAAATTAGGGAGGGAAGGGGGTGGAGGTGTTATACATCGAGAATTCAATACAGCTGGCCCCTGTCCCCTCCCTCTAATTTTTCAATAAAAATTCGCCATCTCCCTTAGTTTTGAAGATATTTTTGAAAAACTCATCGACAGAATTTTTTTGGTTGTAAATTCTCAATTCACCTCCTCCTCCCTCTTTGAAAAATCCCTTCTCTCCAATCTTCTGGAGGAATGGAACAATGAATTGAGTCGAAATTGTAATATTCAATAATTTTATAATGATCAACATGGCAATCGCCATATTCACTAATTGAATAATGGGGAAATTTGCATTTTTTTAAATTGACAAGTGGATCAGTTTTGAATTTTCGGAGATTGTAGCCAATGAATTGAGCTATTACGTGGGAAATTCAACCGCAATGATAATTACTTGTAGAATTCATATATTTTGAACTCCATTATTCATTTATCAAATTATGAAAAATTGAAAATTTTGCTTAGGAATTAGTTGAGCAATGATAATTACTTGTAGAATTCATATCTATTGAACTACATTATTCATTTATCAAATAATGAAAAATTGAAAATTTTGCTTAGGAATTAGTTGAGCTATCGAGAATGGCTTCGAGCTGTTTAAAGATTAACAAAATAATTGGGTAGGAGGAGAACGGAGATACTTATTGCTAGAATAGCACACAATTATCATTCTCCGTGACTGATTGAATAAATAATCGTGGCAATTCAAACCCCAATTATTGATCGTTCAAATATTTCAATTCATCTTATTTCGACTACGGATCGGAGAAGTAATTGAAAATTTTCACATTTGATTGCTGATTGATTATATAGTCAGAAAATTATTTACTTCTATTGACGATTAGTGTTGGATATGGAAAATTGAGAGGATATTTATTTAATATTCGATCAATTTTCCTGACCGGGCAATAAAATAATTATTTTTGTTTAGCGTAGATCCTTACCTTTGAAGTGCTGGGTACATCTGTTTCATGAAGGAATTGAGGGTATTAATCTAATAAAATTTAATTGATTGATTTTAACATAAAATTTATTCAGAACAAAATAGTTTCGAATGGAAATATCGAGATTTTACGCCTTGATGACAATATTGATTCAAATTTTCGACAAAAGTTTTGAGAGTATTAGGGAGAGACAAAGAGAAGAGAAGACCCCCCGACGACAGATTAACATGATTTTAGGTTACTCTCTAGCTGTTGTGACTCCACCTTCCGATCACTCGTTTTCGATTGATTAACAATAGTTAATAGTTACTAGATTTTCGAAATGAACCTTGATTTTAGCTATGGATTGAGTTCTTCTCACAACATTACACTGTGACCGTAACAGATAATTTTGCACCCCGTCGGCCGGTACCGTATAAGTTGTTATAGTTTAAATGATGCGCGGGATTAATCACTACGAAGGTGTGCGTAATTGTGATGGGGTTTCCCGATGCTCGGAACAGTAGATAAACGTCGGGCAGAAGTGATGACTGATTCCGGAATCAGGTATCTAATGCTCGCGAGGAGTTCGCCCCTTTGTATGATCGGTTTCGATGCTAGGACAAGACTGACTGTAATTTTGTAAAATTTTGGTAAGTGCGATCCCGGTCAATGCCCGAGTGCAGGTGGTTCGATGCTGTTTTCGCATTATTTCGAAATTTCCGACTTATTCATCACATTCCGTGGATGAGGCCGTGTTTGGTCTTGGGAAATCCAAGCGTTTCGTTAGCTCGATTCTCCAGAATATTCTTTCAATAAAAAAATATTTTATTTTGTTCATTAAATATTGCAAGAGCATAAAATTGAATATTCTCAAACACAACAATAGTCAATTATCTTCTATGCAAGGTAGTACGATTTTTTCCATATCAAAATAATCGGTAATCAAACTATAATATTATGAAAATATAATATTAATGGCCATCCCTATCTAAGCTTTATCTCATTTTCCCCTATTTCTATAAAATAAATTTGAAAAAACCATATATTCATGTTACATGGCTTTCTCAGTTATCCTGATGTGAAAATAAACGGTGAAATATAGATGCGTTAATTTTTGTTTTCAACAATTTTGGGTGAATTGTTCCATTTCAAGAACTATCAAATATATTGACCCAAAATGTGAGATAGGAATGTTCCTTGACAATCCTAACTAGAAGCCAAAGTTTAAAAAAAAAAATTTGAAATCGGACCAATAGTTTTTGAGAAATTGAGCAAAAAAGTTTCACATACAAAGTTGAATACCTCCGAAACTACTGGTCCGATTTCGTTCATGCAGAATCCCAAACTTTGTTACCATAAGACCTAAAATCATACCAAGTTTCAAGTTTCTATCTCGATTATTTCTCAAGTTATCGTGCGAACAAGAAATTTCAGCGAAAAAATGAACAAGCAGGGGTTCGAGCCTTTTTGGCCGAATCCATCTGACCGTTACTTTATGTGTTATAACTCTTTTTCTTTCTTTCATTTCTACCAACTCCATTGGTAGTAAGCTTCCGAATGGGATAGAAGGCATCGAAACAAATATTTAAAAAAAAATCAGACCAGGTCGCGCGCTCCCTCTTTCTGGTATGACCGGTAGGGGTTGGTGGAATTGGGTGTGACCCATTACGGGTCGAACCAATAACTTCCCGAACATTTGTTTTTTCTTTCATTACTTTTTTTTATTATTTATTTATTCAATCTTTTTCTCACATTTCTCCGGAGAAATACCCACAGAAGGAAAGTTTCTTCGCAGATTTAATAAACGCTGGGGTCATGCCACAGTAAATGCAGCGCACGTTATACGCAACGCTAGTCATTGTCAGAAATATTCGGAAAACAGTTGGATAATTATTTCATGCGTTGCATGCGTTTAGCGTTGCATCCATTGTGACATTACCCTTAGGGTGATTTCTCAAAGAACGCATTTGCAATTTAAGTTAACTCAAACTTCAATCAAGTTTAAGTTAAACACACTTTACTTGACCCACTTCAAAATTCTCTCAACCCCGAAGCTGATCCACTTAAAAATTTGCAACTTCGAAGTTGACCCACTTCAAAATTTTGCAACTTCAAAGTTAACCCACTCTAAAATTTTTCAACTTTTCCTTTTTTTTTAATTGTAAAATTCGAAAGTTTTATTTTAAAAACTCAACAACCACTGAGGCGATTTCGCTCCAAATCCAATGGGAATCAAGTTATATGGAGACGCATGGATTACACAAAATTTAAATCCCATCGTTACCTTAGGTAAAATGGTCAAATTTCTATGAAATTAACGCTTTTTGGCATTTTTTTACAAGTTTTATGCGGATAAATAAAAAACCGCTGAGTCAATTGTTTTCATAAACTAATCAGTTCTAAGTTATATGAACACGCATCGTTTGAAGGAAGAAAAAAATCAATCGCTTCAAAAAATCATTCGTTCAGGAGATATCATTGGACAAATTTTGGTCACATACGTACACACACACACACACACACACA
>NW_021680647.1:20257-73220 GCF_001412515.2 Diachasma alloeum
TTTTAGTCCCACGAGTACCGCGGTTAAGCGTTTTCACCTGGTGCATTGCCGCGATTGCCCAGGGCTTGGCTTGTCTCGGGTGGGTTACACCCAAGACTACTCTCGGAGGTCCCCCAGGTTTCTGAGAGGCACCGTTAGCGACACAGCTCCCCCTGTGCCACGCATCCTTAGGCACGGTATGGCCGAGGCCATGGCTTACGCCGCTCACACACATGGATTGGGTGGGTTCCTCTTAGCGAACACGGGCGGCGGTAGTCCTTAAGACCTCCACCGCCCGCGACCGAGCCCCCTCACTAACGACAAAGTGGGAACCCAGTGGAGGGGGTAATTGTCAATTAAAGTGATCAGATTTTTGATTGATGACTTATCAATTCGCATTTCTCGCACCTTCCCATTATGGAGTCGAAAAATGCTTTCAGTAATCAATATATCATGGAATACTGAATTATTGGGCAATCAACTCAAGAAAATATTCGATTGATCAAGTAATGAGATAATACCTTTGGATTGGTTCGTTGATATTTAATTAAGGAGTAATTGAAGGAGTTGATTCCTTGATTAATCTTGTCCTATTCAAATAAAAAAAAATCCTCTTCATTGCTTCACTCGAATTATCGAATATGAATAGATTCTTTCGATATTTGGGTAGTGATTAACGAAGAGAGCCATTTTTGGAGTTAATCAATTAATGATTACTTGGTCCTGCAATCATTCCGGAAATTCAATTGAATTGATATTAAGCACAACTGAAATTTCAACTGAGAAGATAATCAGTACTCGACTCGACTAATAACTTCTCATTACTAGGAAATCATTAAACATACTCCCTAATATTAATAAATTATTATGTAGAACTATTTAGTTAATCATTAATCGAACTTATGGATTTACTCAAAGAAAAAAAAAGTGGATTGGCTTTAGAAAAAGGTTTTTAAAAATTTGGAGGGGGGGGGGTGTTTTATGAAAGGATGGGTTATCGTTGGGGTTTTTCAAAAATATCTCCAAAACTAAAGAAGATAACGCATTTTTACGAAAATTTGGGGGGGAGAAAGAGGGAGAGGGGTTGTGCATTGAAAATTGCCAACCCAAAAAATTGAATCGGTGAGTTTTTCGAAAATATCTCCATAACGAAGGGAGATAGCAAATTTTTACGAAAATTTGAGGGGTTGTGAGAGAGAGAGGGGTTGTGCATTGAAAATTAAGAACCAAAAAAATTGAGTCGGTGAGTTTTTCAAAAATATCACCGAAACTAAGGGAGATAGCGAATTTTTACGAAAATTTGGGGGGGGGGTGTGGAGTGAGAATTAATCACCAAAAAAATTGGGTCTGTGAGTTTTTCAAAAATATCCCCGAAACTAAGGGCGATAGTAAATTTTTATTGAAAAATTAGGGAGGGAAGGGGGTGGAGGTGTTATACATCGAGAATTCAATACAGCTGGCCCCTGTCCCCTCCCTCTAATTTTTCAATAAAAATTCGCCATCTCCCTTAGTTTTGAAGATATTTTTGAAAAACTCATCGACAGAATTTTTTTGGTTGTAAATTCTCAATTCACCTCCTCCTCCCTCTTTGAAAAATCCCTTCTCTCCAATCTTCTGGAGGAATGGAACAATGAATTGAGTCGAAATTGTAATATTCAATAATTTTATAATGATCAACATGGCAATCGCCATATTCACTAATTGAATAATGGGGAAATTTGCATTTTTTTAAATTGACAAGTGGATCAGTTTTGAATTTTCGGAGATTGTAGCCAATGAATTGAGCTATTACGTGGGAAATTCAACCGCAATGATAATTACTTGTAGAATTCATATATTTTGAACTCCATTATTCATTTATCAAATTATGAAAAATTGAAAATTTTGCTTAGGAATTAGTTGAGCAATGATAATTACTTGTAGAATTCATATCTATTGAACTACATTATTCATTTATCAAATAATGAAAAATTGAAAATTTTGCTTAGGAATTAGTTGAGCTATCGAGAATGGCTTCGAGCTGTTTAAAGATTAACAAAATAATTGGGTAGGAGGAGAACGGAGATACTTATTGCTAGAATAGCACACAATTATCATTCTCCGTGACTGATTGAATAAATAATCGTGGCAATTCAAACCCCAATTATTGATCGTTCAAATATTTCAATTCATCTTATTTCGACTACGGATCGGAGAAGTAATTGAAAATTTTCACATTTGATTGCTGATTGATTATATAGTCAGAAAATTATTTACTTCTATTGACGATTAGTGTTGGATATGGAAAATTGAGAGGATATTTATTTAATATTCGATCAATTTTCCTGACCGGGCAATAAAATAATTATTTTTGTTTAGCGTAGATCCTTACCTTTGAAGTGCTGGGTACATCTGTTTCATGAAGGAATTGAGGGTATTAATCTAATAAAATTTAATTGATTGATTTTAACATAAAATTTATTCAGAACAAAATAGTTTCGAATGGAAATATCGAGATTTTACGCCTTGATGACAATATTGATTCAAATTTTCGACAAAAGTTTTGAGAGTATTAGGGAGAGACAAAGAGAAGAGAAGACCCCCCGACGACAGATTAACATGATTTTAGGTTACTCTCTAGCTGTTGTGACTCCACCTTCCGATCACTCGTTTTCGATTGATTAACAATAGTTAATAGTTACTAGATTTTCGAAATGAACCTTGATTTTAGCTATGGATTGAGTTCTTCTCACAACATTACACTGTGACCGTAACAGATAATTTTGCACCCCGTCGGCCGGTACCGTATAAGTTGTTATAGTTTAAATGATGCGCGGGATTAATCACTACGAAGGTGTGCGTAATTGTGATGGGGTTTCCCGATGCTCGGAACAGTAGATAAACGTCGGGCAGAAGTGATGACTGATTCCGGAATCAGGTATCTAATGCTCGCGAGGAGTTCGCCCCTTTGTATGATCGGTTTCGATGCTAGGACAAGACTGACTGTAATTTTGTAAAATTTTGGTAAGTGCGATCCCGGTCAATGCCCGAGTGCAGGTGGTTCGATGCTGTTTTCGCATTATTTCGAAATTTCCGACTTATTCATCACATTCCGTGGATGAGGCCGTGTTTGGTCTTGGGAAATCCAAGCGTTTCGTTAGCTCGATTCTCCAGAATATTCTTTCAATAAAAAAATATTTTATTTTGTTCATTAAATATTGCAAGAGCATAAAATTGAATATTCTCAAACACAACAATAGTCAATTATCTTCTATGCAAGGTAGTACGATTTTTTCCATATCAAAATAATCGGTAATCAAACTATAATATTATGAAAATATAATATTAATGGCCATCCCTATCTAAGCTTTATCTCATTTTCCCCTATTTCTATAAAATAAATTTGAAAAAACCATATATTCATGTTACATGGCTTTCTCAGTTATCCTGATGTGAAAATAAACGGTGAAATATAGATGCGTTAATTTTTGTTTTCAACAATTTTGGGTGAATTGTTCCATTTCAAGAACTATCAAATATATTGACCCAAAATGTGAGATAGGAATGTTCCTTGACAATCCTAACTAGAAGCCAAAGTTTAAAAAAAAAAATTTGAAATCGGACCAATAGTTTTTGAGAAATTGAGCAAAAAAGTTTCACATACAAAGTTGAATACCTCCGAAACTACTGGTCCGATTTCGTTCATGCAGAATCCCAAACTTTGTTACCATAAGACCTAAAATCATACCAAGTTTCAAGTTTCTATCTCGATTATTTCTCAAGTTATCGTGCGAACAAGAAATTTCAGCGAAAAAATGAACAAGCAGGGGTTCGAGCCTTTTTGGCCGAATCCATCTGACCGTTACTTTATGTGTTATAACTCTTTTTCTTTCTTTCATTTCTACCAACTCCATTGGTAGTAAGCTTCCGAATGGGATAGAAGGCATCGAAACAAATATTTAAAAAAAAATCAGACCAGGTCGCGCGCTCCCTCTTTCTGGTATGACCGGTAGGGGTTGGTGGAATTGGGTGTGACCCATTACGGGTCGAACCAATAACTTCCCGAACATTTGTTTTTTCTTTCATTACTTTTTTTTATTATTTATTTATTCAATCTTTTTCTCACATTTCTCCGGAGAAATACCCACAGAAGGAAAGTTTCTTCGCAGATTTAATAAACGCTGGGGTCATGCCACAGTAAATGCAGCGCACGTTATACGCAACGCTAGTCATTGTCAGAAATATTCGGAAAACAGTTGGATAANACATTTGTTTTTTCTTTCATTACTTTTTTTTATTATTTATTTATTCAATCTTTTTCTCACATTTCTCCGGAGAAATACCCACAGAAGGAAAGTTTCTTCGCAGATTTAATAAACGCTGGGGTCATGCCACAGTAAATGCAGCGCACGTTATACGCAACGCTAGTCATTGTCAGAAATATTCGGAAAACAGTTGGATAATTATTTCATGCGTTGCATGCGTTTAGCGTTGCATCCATTGTGACATTACCCTTAGGGTGATTTCTCAAAGAACGCATTTGCAATTTAAGTTAACTCAAACTTCAATCAAGTTTAAGTTAAACACACTTTACTTGACCCACTTCAAAATTCTCTCAACCCCGAAGCTGATCCACTTAAAAATTTGCAACTTCGAAGTTGACCCACTTCAAAATTTTGCAACTTCAAAGTTAACCCACTCTAAAATTTTTCAACTTTTCCTTTTTTTTTAATTGTAAAATTCGAAAGTTTTATTTTAAAAACTCAACAACCACTGAGGCGATTTCGCTCCAAATCCAATGGGAATCAAGTTATATGGAGACGCATGGATTACACAAAATTTAAATCCCATCGTTACCTTAGGTAAAATGGTCAAATTTCTATGAAATTAACGCTTTTTGGCATTTTTTTACAAGTTTTATGCGGATAAATAAAAAACCGCTGAGTCAATTGTTTTCATAAACTAATCAGTTCTAAGTTATATGAACACGCATCGTTTGAAGGAAGAAAAAAATCAATCGCTTCAAAAAATCATTCGTTCAGGAGATATCATTGGACAAATTTTGGTCACATACGTACACACACACACACACACACACATAGACATGTCTTCAAAAATGTATCAGGATGATTCCGGAAGTCGAGAAATGTGGAGAAATCATCGAAATTCCACATTCCATTTTCGGGGTCATTACAATAACTTCTTCCCTTCGGGTCGGGAAGTTAAAAATAATTTATGAAAATTCCATTATGCGAATAACGAAACAACCGCTGAGATGATTTTTTTAAAAATTCAATAAGATTTACTTTACACAGAGACGCGTCGATTGCATTCAAAAAAATTCAAATCATATCTACTCTAGGAGAGATAATGGAAATAGTGAAAAAAAACCTCATTTTCGACGTTTTTTCACATATTTTTAGCGAATAACTGAAGAACCGCTGAGGCGATGGTCTTCACAATCTAATCAGTTCTAAGTTATATGGAGATGCGTCGATTGAAAAAAAAAATCAAATTGCATCGTTGGTTCAAGAAAAATCGTGTCCCAAAATTTTCGCGTCACATACATTCGCACACGCGCACACACACACACACACACAGGCCTCCTAGGAACTGCAGCACCTTGTTGACGGTGGAGGGGCTTAAGAGATGTACCCAAACTAAGAAGCAGTTCAAGGCGAAGTCTGTCCTTTTCAGGACATCTTGGGAGAGAAGCCTAACTCCAAAAGAGGCATGCAGGGTGGGCTCCCTACAACAGCCTGCCCCTAATGTCAAGGTGTTCATCGTGCTAAGTTCTGGAAGGCGTCAGGGGTAGTTGGCGTCGCGAACGGTGGTCCCTGGGGCATCAGGTCCCACCCCAGGTGTATTAAGTGGCCGTACTCTAATATCCGGGGCTCTGTTAGGAGTGGACTTTTATACTTCCCTAGGTACTCGTGGCAACAGAATGGAGCAAAATTTTCAAGAAACAAAAACATGTGAAGATCGAGGAGGAATGAGCAGGCAGCATGCTCAACAAGCAGCACTTGATGCAAGTGCAGAGATGATGAGGACGCAGGCATGGGATCGGCTTGACCAGCTGATCAACGACCTGTACAACTTCGCTAACCCGAAGCCAAACGTCCATCAGGAGATTAAAAGTAAGTTGACGGCTATTGCAACTGCTTTTAGAAGACTGAAGGAGACAGAGATGGCTAAACCAAGGCAAAAAAAGCCCCCACCATCGCTTTACTCCGGTCGTAGTACGGACACCAGTAACGTCGTCCCACACTCGGACTTTTTCTGCAACGACGGCGAAGGATACCGAGGCGGAAGAACTGGAACAGTTAAGGCCAAATTCCCGGAAAACAGTCACAGGGAGGCGGCGCAAGCGCACCTCTCCGGAAGGGGAGTCTAAAGCCAGTAAGAAACGAAAGGAGCAGGTAGCACCACCGCCGCCCACTACGGAACCGCAGCTTCCTAACAGGTCAGAGTGGCAGGAAGCCAAACCTAAGAAGAAGAAGAAGAAGAAGCAGCTTACAGAGCAGTCTTCAAAGCAGAGGAAGCGAGCGGCAAGACCTGATGCACTCATCATTCGCCCAAAGGATAAGGGGTCATACTCCGACATTCTTAAATGAATGAAGCAGGACGCGACTGCCCTGGAGTCCAAACAATGCGTGGAGAAGATCCGGAAGACAGCCACAGGAGACATGCTTGTTATTCTCTCCAAGGAGCACTCCGAGAAGGTCCTCGGTCTGCAGGACGCCATCATTGAACTCCTCGGAGAGGAGGCGGATGTCCTCAGTAAAACACCGGAGGAAGATCTCGAGATCAAAGACCTCGAGGAGACGACAACGAAGGAAGAAGTAATCGATGCGCTGAAGGAAGCCGCTCGAGAAGGTCCCGTAATTCCTCTCAATGCGATCAAATCGCTACGAAAGGCATACGGAGGTACCCAGACCGCCTGGGTGAGACTCCCAGTGGCGACGACTAAGAAAATCGTCGGCGAGCACGGCAAGATCGGGTGGGTTAACTGCCGGGTCAGATGAGTGGAGAAACCCCTGGAGTGTTTCAAGTACTGGGACTTCGGGCATCTCGCCAATAAGTGCAAAAGCGCAGTCGACCGCTCCAAAAACTATCAAATGCGGTGAGGACGGTCATCTGGTTGCAAAATGCGAAAAGGACGCCAAATGCCTCCTCTGCGTCGCGAAGGGTCGCATAGACAACTGTGCTCACATTGCTGGCAGCGTTAGATGTCCAGCATACAAGGAGGCACTCCAGGCGCTGACCAAAAATCGACGATGAGAATAGTTCAGCTTAACCTCAACCACTGTGAGGCTGCACACGACCTGCTCACACAGTCGGTGCGGGAGCTGAAGCCCGATCTCGTAATAATTTGGGAGTCAAACAAACATCTTCATGAGCAGCCATGGGAGACGGATACTACTGCCAAGGCTGTTATTTGGTTCTGCGGTAAATATCCCTTCCAGAGTGGCGTCAATACAGCGCAGAGCCTCGTTGTGAGAGCTAAACTGGGTGGAATCCATTTCTACAGCTGTTACGCTCCACCTAGCCTATCCATCGATGAGTGGACACTTCATGGATCGATTAACCGAGGACGCGAAGCAGCACTTCCTCGTAGCAATCGCTGGGGACTTCAACGCCTGGGTAGTCGACTGGGGTAGTAAAGAGACCAACACAAGAGGGCAAGCACTACTGGAGGCCATGTTCGTATTGGATGTTGTCTTGCTAAACAGTGGTGATGAACCCACATTTGCAAGAGAGGCGAGCTCAATTGTGGATCTCACCTTCGTGAGCAGCAGCCTTGCAGAGGGAAACTGCTCATGGAGAGTAACTGACATCTACACAGCAAGCGACCACCGTGCGATATCTTGGGAAACACTGACCGGAGAATCGGTCCAAAGTCCAAAAAGACCAATTGTATTGGCTGGAGAGTGAGCACCTTTGATTCTAGCGCTTATTCAATAGCCCTAGATGACCGCCCTGTAAGTGGTAGCAATGCCACCGAAAAGGCGCGCAGTCTCGTGAGGAGGGTAACCGAAGCTTGCAATGCCACCATGACCAGGAAGCGGACAACAAACCTGATATCATCGCCACTCTGCGGAAGGAGTGCAATGCAGCCAGGAGATTGTCTCAGCGGGACCGCAAGAGACCAAAGCTAGATCTAAGGTATAAGAAGGCACGCCGGAAGCTCACTAAAGCCATCAAACGCAGCAAGAAGTAATCCTGGAGCGAGCTTCTTATGGAGGTGGAGAGCGACCCGTGGGGTAGACCCTACAATGTGGTGATGACACGACTCAAAAGTCAACCAATGCCGTCGCCAACGTGCCCGGTACTCCTTAAAGAGATTGTGAAGGTGCTGTTCCCGCAACAACCGGAACTTCAACATACAACCGACCGATAGAAGAAATTGGTGGTCCCAGAAATCACCCGAGAAGAACTGATGGAAGCCTGCAATAGAGTGGGTAACACCAAGGCCCCTGGTCTTGATGGAATCCCCAACATCGCCCTGAAGGCAGCTATCTACACGAGGCCAGAGATGTTTTTGGTCATGTACAACGAGTGCTTAAGAGAAGGCATCTTCCCTGCCATGTGGAAGCAGCAGAGGCTAGTGTTACTCCCAAAAGGAAAAAAAACTACCGGACGACCCGTCATCATGCCGTCCGCTCTGCATGCTCGATACCGCTGGCAAAATCCTCGAGCGCATTGTCCATCAACGAATAGAAGCGGCCGTTGAACCCCTGTTGGCAGACAACTAATATGGCTTCCGGAAAGGCCGGTCCACTCTGGATGCGATCAGCCTGGTCGTCGACACTGCCAAGAACGCGATCTCAGGAAAAAGATAGCTGAATGGCACGAAGAAGTATTGCCTAGTGCCGACACTAGACATCAAGAATGCTTTCAACTCGGCCAGGTGGGACTGTATAATAGAAACTCTCAGCAAGTTTAATGTACTGGAATACTTGCGGAAAATGATTGGCAGCTATTTCACTGGAAGAATCCTTAAGTACGACACGGAAGATGGTCCTGAGGAGTACGGAGTCACCGTAGGTGTACCTCAAGGCTCGGTATTGGGTCCCTTGTTCTGGAACATCATGTATGACGGTCTACTGGAAGCTGGAACTGCCACGGGATACTAAACTCGTGGCATTTGCGGATGATGTAGCCGTAGTCATCGTGGGTAAATACCTGAAGGTGATCAGCCTCAGTTTCCATGACCTTCGAGACGATCTGTCGCTGGATGAACACTGGGACTGAGCCTAGCTGAACATAAAACCGAAGTCGTGCTGATCACTAGCAGGAAGAAAATTGAGGCATTCACGCTGCAAGTCGGGTCCTGTGAAATCACCTCCCAGCCGTACATCCGATACCTGGGAGTAACATCGATGCCCGACTTAATTTCAAGCAGCAAGCTGAGCACGTAGGAATTAAGGCTTCTGGAGTCAAATCCAGTTTATCGCGCCTCATGCCCAACATAGGAGGTCCAAAACAGAGAAGACGAGCATTGCTGTCGTCAGTGATCACATCGGTACTCACCTACGGTATTTCCATCTGGGTGGACGCATTAAAGTTGCAGGAATCACGGCGGAGAATTGCACCAGTCTATCGACTGAGTGCCTTGCGAGTCGCGAGCGCTTATCGTACTGTGTCCGAAGACGCAGTGTACGTTCTAGCCGGGATGCTCTCTATCGAAATGTTGGCCGAAGAACGAAGGTCATTGTATCAGCGGAGGAAATCTGAGACACTAAGCGCAATAGAGCTTAGCGCAGAAGAGAGACGAAAGAGTCTACAGCAATGGCAGGAGAAGTGGGANTTGCGAGTCGCGAGCGCTTATCGTACTGTGTCCGAAGACGCAGTGTACGTTCTAGCCGGGATGCTCTCTATCGAAATGTTGGCCGAAGAACGAAGGTCATTGTATCAGCGGAGGAAATCTGAGACACTAAGCGCAATAGAGCTTAGCGCAGAAGAGAGACGAAAGAGTCTACAGCAATGGCAGGAGAAGTGGGACAACTCGTCGAACGAAAGATGGACTCATCAGCTGATCCCACAGGTGAGTGCTTGGTTAAACCGCACACATAGTGAGGTTAATTATTACCTGATGCAAATGTTTTCGGGACATGGGTGCTTCCGGGCGTATCTTCAGAAATTCAAACATGAGGATTCCCCGAAGTGCCCAGTCTGCACCGAAGTCGACGAAGACGCGGGGCATGTATTTTTCAGATGCCCCCGCTTCAGCGAGATGCGGCGTGTTTGGGAATCTGACCTTGGAAGGGACGTCTTGCCTGAAACCATGGTAGAAGCAATGCTGTCATCGCAGGCAGCCTGGGACACAACGAGCAATTTCGTGGCAGCAGTCATGAAGGAGCTAAGAATTGAGGAGCGCCAGCGGAAGGCCCCAGCATAGGTGAAAAATCTTTTGGAACCTCCTACCCACACTCAACATCCTAGATGGGTAGGAGGATGTACTCTAGATGCAAACAATGTAGAAGAGCAAAGAGCTGAGACCTCCCTCGCGAAGTAATATTTAACGGTGGTTCCGCGAAAGATTTAAAGGTTAGTGAATTCGTCTGAACGGAGTTTAGTGGGTATTAGTCCTTGTGACTCGAGCCCTACATACCCCAGTTGTAGGATGAAATTTCGATTCCCTCCCTCAAGTGGGGATGCGTAAATGCATTCTCTAAGCAGACGTTTAAAAAAAACACACCCAGACATGTGTTCAAAAACATCATAGAAAGATTTCAGGAGTCATGAAACGTGGAGATATTATTAAATTCCCACTTTCGATTTTCGGGGTCATTACAATAACTTCCTTCCTTCGGGTCGGGAAGTTAATAACTAGTGATTGGGGTTTTGCATGAAAATTTTTTGTTGAATATGAAAATTGAATGAAAAATATTAGATACGTATTTTTTTATTTTGAAAAATAATGAAAAATGAACAAGTCGTAGGCGATTGAATACGTCGAACTTATAACGTCACGCCAAAACGCTCATATACGAACCATTGTGACGTCATAAGTTCAACGTTTCTTCAATTGGCTATAACTTCTTGATTTTGCATTTTGTTCCAAAATAAAAAAATACGTATCTAATATTTTTCATCTCATTTTCGTATTTCATTTTTTTTAATAAAAAAATTTCATGCAACAACCCAATTATCCATTGAGATTCTTGTTTTCATTTCTTTTAGTGTTGTTTTCTCAACTTAATTCCTTCAATTTTCAAAATTTTTAATATTTTCCATTTCAAAAATTTCGAGTATAAAAAAATCAGAAGTATTATTTTTGAAATAACTAAACAACCGCTGAGACGATTTCTTTTTCAATTCAGTCAGATATACTCTACACAAAGACGCATCGATTGCATGAAAAATAATTCAAATCGCATCATTTCTTCAGGAGAAATAGCCAAATTTGCAGAAAAAAACATCATTTTTGACGTTCTTTCACATGTTTCTTGCAAATAACTGAAGAATCGCTGAGTCGATCGTCTTCAAAAACTAATCAGTTCTAAGTTACATGGAGATGCGTCGATTGAAAAAAAAAATTCACATTCCACTGTTCCTTGAAGAGAAATCGTAGTTCAAAATTTTTTGCGTCACATACATTCGCACGCACACACACACACACACACACACACACACACACACACAGACGGAAATGTGTTCGAAAACATTATAGAAAGATTCGAGGAGTCATAAAACGTGGAAATATCATTGAATTTCAACTTTTGATTTCCGGGGTCATTACAATAACTTCCTGCCTTCGGGTCGGGAAGTTAAAAAAAATTGAAATCGGTTGCGTAGTTTTTAAGCTATTGCACATAAAAGGTTTTCAGAGAAAGTCGAATATCTCAGAAACTACCCATGCGATTGAGCTTATTTTCAATAGGAAGGATTGTTATCATGAGAGGAAGATTTTTTCCAAATTTCAAGTTGATATCTCAATTTTTGTACAAACTAGAGTGATTACAAGGATTTTTATGAAAAAAAAGAAAAACGGAAATATCTCGAAAACTTTGTATGAACGGGTATATATGTTTTGATTGATTCGGATAAAAGGCATTGAAACGAATATTTTGAAAAAAAAAATTGAAATCGGTTGACTAGCTTCGAAGATATTAGCGAAAAATGATTTAAAAACGAATAGCTTTTTCTCAAAAACTATTTGATCAATCGGGCTGAGCTTTTGCACAGAGTTAGTCCTTGTTAAGGTCTATAATCTGACAAAATTTCAGATTTTTTGGAATAAGTTTAGCCAATTAATTACTCAATTTTCCAAAAATTGACCACCGGAAAGGTGGCGATGGACATTGACACCGACAGACATGGTCGCCAAACTTAGTATTTTTACGTTTCAGACCATTCTACATCATTTCCAATCAGAATTAGAGAATGTGAAAACAGCACAATTACAGTGCTTCCATTCGGAAGCAAAAAACGGGAATAAAACTACATTGCTCAGGGTGTCATTACACATTATGGTCTTTTTTCAATCCAATTAAATAAAAATCATGACGAATATTTTGGAAAAAAAATCGAATCGATCGAATGGTTCAGGAGATATTGGCAAAAAACGATTTTCGAAGAATCGCCACATCTCAGGAACCGATCGAGTCGAAATTTAGCACAAATTTGAGTCTCAGTAGCACCAATTAACAGCCAAAATTTCAGCATCTTTGCCTCAATAATTCTCGAGTTATGGGAACAGTTCTGGACAGACGAAAACACATGTGCATACACATACCTGCACACATACAGACATTTTTTAAAAACATCATTTCTTCAAGTTTCAGCACATTGACATGACATTTCTAGGCATTTCCACCCAAAATTAAGAAATCGAAAAAAATCACGATTATAATGCTTCTATTCGTAAGCAAAAAGCAAGAACAGAACGTATTTTTGTATTACATGACTTATCAAGTCATCCCGATGCAAAAATCACTGAGAAAATAACAATCTGCCATTTTTTGAAAAAAAAAACATTTTTACATGAATTGCTCCATGCTAAGATGTATTAAATCCATCGGCCTCAATGATACTAACGCGCAGCCAAAATTTTAGATTCTTATTTCAACTTTTACATTTATTATGGTACGCCACATTAACTCTCATATAAAACAAGCAGAGGTTGAAGCCTATTCGACAGAAGGCATGCGACCGTTACTTTTTGTCTTATTAGTCTTTTTCTTTCTTTTATTTCTACCAATTCCCTTGGTAGTAAGCTTCCGAATGGATCCGTACCACTTCCCTGTTTCTAAGACAGGCATACATACGCATTATAGTCCGCCTCATTTAATAGAAAGCTTCAAATTTTGATTCTCTCGTACTTTCATCTAATAGCCCATAAATTGAACTAGGCGTGTGATTTTTTCCGAATTTTTGAAGCATTTTTAGTATCAGCACAGAGCTTTAAAAGTTCTTATGGGAATCAACACGTGGAGAAGGATATTTATCTTACAATCATTATTATGTAAGTCAATGACCGACATTATCATCGTGATTAATCATGAGGCTCTTCCCAAAGAGTCACAGAACCGGGAGGATATTTTTTTAATTCTTTCACTCATTTATTATTGATTAAAAAAGTGCGATTTTTGCTAGAAACAGACATATTCGAGGACCTTTCAAGGTCGTTTGGAGAAGTCATTTCAATTTGAGCTCTCGATACAAGATTTTTTAACAATTTTACGATGTTTTTGAAAAAATGAGAATTTTTTTTTTATATTTTAAATCAATGTAAAATGCCAATGAAAAATCTTCAATTTGTCAGGACTGCCAAGTGCAGGGATTATTCGGGGTCCTTATGGAGAGTCATATAATGAAATGGATATAGGGTTGGCCAAAGGGTGAGACCTTTCCTCGGCTGGAACGTAGTCTTTTATTGCACCCAATAAATAACTCTGAACCTTTTTATTTTTCAATGGTTTTTTAAAATCTTTTGTAATTGTAATAAAGTATCGATATTTTCGGATTCTTCTTTATATACGGACTCCAACAAAGCTTGATTGATAACGATATCCCAATTTGGAGTGAAGTTAGTTTAGCTAAATGGAGGAAATAATCAAATATATGGGTCATTGAATAACAAATATTTTTTACCCTAATTGGAATTCATGGGGAATCAATCTTATTCGAGAATAATGATGAGAGTCCAGTGTTTTAATTATGGATTTAATCGTTTTTGATATTCTACAATATTTAGTACAATATATTTGACAATATTTCAAAGATTAGGCATTAAGGAAATTAGGCTTGAGTCTTTCAGGAAATGAAAGGTATCCAAATAGCTTAGCTATTTTTTATCCAGTCAAATACTTTTTTACTTTTTGGCCAAACACCAGAGCTTTCATTTATGCCTGATTTGACCCGAAATTTCCGGACATTTACAATGATTTTATTATTTAAACCTTGCTGGTCTGAACTTGAATTTCGATATTGAACCGCTAGAATACATTTTAAAAATTTGTCACATACAAATGTCTGATGATTGCCGAGGCTTGTCTAAAATCGTCCCTCCTCTCCCATTTGTAGGATCACTATCGAGGAAAGTATGATTAATTTTCAGGATCTCGAAAAATTTCATAGTATTTTGAGTTACAAATGAGTCTAATGATAATTTTTCAGTGGATTCCTGATCTTTGGATCCTATTTTCCTCCTTTTCCTGCAATCAGTGAGAGGAGTTAGCGATTTGATTGCCTGACACATCTTCCTTTTGCAATCACTACTTACGTTTTCATCAAAAAACGCAAGAGCAATCAATTCCTCCGATAAATACCATAAGTGGTTGACGAATTTCTCAAATACTACAGTACAAACTTCTGAAGGAAGACCGCCAGTAGTACTTCCATTTACTCGTAAATCTTTCAGTAAAATCAAATCATTGTTAGGGGCGCTGACTGGATTTGCCGCCGTAAACCAAGCTTTTTGATATAGGCGGATAATGAAAATGCACACATATCCTAGGGCCTTCCTTTCCTTTCGCTTCAAATCGAATTGTTCCCTGAATAGAAAGATTTTTAGAAAGTAAATCGCTTTAGCCATCCACCTAGCGTGATGAATGGGTCCAAGTGCTCGGAAGCGATTCCCCTTTACCAAATTCCCTCCGAGGAACAATACTACGAGTTCCAGAAATTCCCTGTAGTCGTTACGGATATTTTTTTTCTGTAATATGAGAAAAAAATAATCTATGCTCGATGTTGCATGAGTAAACAATTTTCATATAAATATAATCATAACTGTAATGTACCTCCAATTGTTCTTGAGCAAAAGCGACGTCATCTGCCATACGTTGATGCAGTGCTTCCTCCACGACTTTGTCATCCACTCCAGGTGAAAATTATTTTTTAAGGGACTTCCAGGCTCCTTGAAATCTTTTAAATATTGAAACATCAGGCCCAGACATACTTCCCATCAAAGATTCGAATACCGTTTTGAGAAGAATTTCAAAAATATGGTGACGGCACGCTAAATGCAACAGATCCCTCGTGGAAATCGGTTCGTCAGATTTTGACAAATTATGACAGAAAATGTCAAATTCTGACAGATTATGTCCGAAAATTGCGTAGAAATTATGTCAGAATTTGTTAGAATTTGTCCGAATCCGTCATATTCTGTCAGAATCTGAGTAATCTCGTCAGAAATTGACAAAATATGATCGGAATTTGGGACGGGTTGGTCAGATAATGTCAGAATTTCTCATCAGAAATATGATAACATCTTATAAATTCTGACAAATTCTGTCATCATATGACATAATATATTAACTATTCTTGAGCTCAAAGTCGTCATCTGATAGCATTTCATCGCATTATATGTCAGAATATATTATATTCCGACATAATTTGCCAAATTTTGGCGGATGATGTCATTTATTGGCACATTTACACAGAAAATGGCAGCCTGGAATGACCGAATTTGTCATTAATTGTCATTTTTTCATAAATACGTTTGAATTATAACCGATTTTGTCATATTCTGTTCCTTGTCCTGAGAAAAAATATTATTTGGTAAATTCTTACATTTTTTGCCATTTGATATCGGTTAAATCTTGTCATAATCGGTCAGATTATGACAGTTTCGAACACTTTCTGGCCGAAATATTTCCTGAAAGCTGAAAGGGCAGTGGAAAGATAATGTGCAGGTGAATATTTGGCAATACCTTTATTTTTTATAGTGTGCTACGCACTCGTTTTGCTCATAAAAAAACTGTAAACTTAACCAGTTTGCACTTAAAGTTATTAAACTCTCGATTAATACATCTCATACCCCACTTCATTTTTATGATTTACCCCCCCTACGTCATAAGTATCAGATACTCTGAGATATCATGACAGTATATGCCCTTCGATGACATTATTTGAAAGATTATTACATTTTCTGACGGTATTCTGACCACAAATGATTGTCAGAATATGTCATCATCGGACATCCGATGACATCGTAAGTATCAGATACTCTGAGATATCATGACAGTATATGCCCTTCGATGACATTATTTGAAAGATTATTACATTTTCTGACGGTATTCTGACCACAAATGATTGTCAGAATATGTCATCATCGGACATCCGATGACATCGTAAGTATCAGATACTCTGAGATATCATGACAGTATATGCCCTTCGATGACATTATTTGAAAGATTATTACATTTTCTGACGGTATTCTGACCACAAATGATTGTCAGAATATGTCATCATCGGACATCCGATGACATCGTAAGTATCAGATACTCTGAGATATCATGACAGTATATGCCCTTCGATGACATTATTTGAAAGATTATTACATTTTCTGACGGTATTCTGACCTCCGATGATTGTCAGAATATGTCATCATCGGACATCCGATGACATCGTAAGTATCAGATACTCTGAGATATCATGACAGTATATGCCCTTCGATGACATTATTTGAAAGATTATTACATTTTCTGACGGTATTCTGACCTCCGATGATTGTCAGAATATGTCATCATCGGACATCCGATGACATCGTAAGTATCAGATACTCTGAGATATCATGACAGTATATGCCCTTCGATGACATTATTTGAAAGATTATTACATTTTCTGACGGTATTCTGACCTCCGATGATTGTCAGAATATGTCATCATCGGACATCCTATGACATCATAAATATCATATACTCTGAGATATTATGACAGTATATGCCCTTCGATGACATTATTTGACATATTCTTACATTTTCTGACGGTATTATTTCCACAGATGATTGTCAGAATATGTCATCATCGGACATCCTATGACATCATAAATATCATATAATCTGTGATATTATGACACTATATGCCCTTCGATGACATTATTTGACATATTCTTGCATTTTATGACGGTATTGTGACCACAGATGATTGTCAGAATATGTCGTCATCGACATCCTATGACATCATAAATATCATATAATCTATGATATTATGACATTTTCTGTTAGGTTATGACATTGATTGACGGATTCTGACAGTTTATGACAAGCTGAAATAGGACAGAAAATGACATAAAAAAATATATCATATTATGACAAAATAAGTCATTTTCTAAGAAATTCTGACATTTGATGAGCCCTGGCAATATGTCAAAATCTGACGAAAATATTATTGTCATATCATGAGGAACAATGTCATTTTCGGGGGGAAAATGATAAAAAATGTAAAAATCTGTCAGTTTATATCGTTTTATAGAGTTGACATAATATGACATCTGCTGTCAGTATTTGACGATGCAATTTCTGACAGAATCGGACATATTTTATCAAATTCTATGAAATTATCTAAAAATCTATCAATTTTCTCATTTTTTGACATAATTTCACATTTTATGTCATAATTTGTCAAAATCTGACGACCCGATTTCCACGAGGGATCTCTTCCAATTAATTTTTCAAGCAAGGTACAAGTACCACCTACGGTATCTGTGTTACTCGCAGTGGTGTCAAAGACCATGGCGCATATTTCATCAACAATGTCCCATTCTTTCACATAATTATAAATAGCTTGTGCCTGCAATACTCCGGTTCCCCTCTCAAGTCGAGCAACACCGAGCAATTGATTCCAGCCACAACCAGTCACAAGAACTGGGAGTCGATCAACTTTTTCTAATTGGTCTTCTGGCGCTGATAATTGTTTGCTGTCCCAATGAGTAATTCACGTTTTTTATGACGGTTGCGACGAAGAGTTTCGGGACTCAAATGAACATCTTCCAGAGTTATCCCCACTGTCATGAAGATGGCTGCTAGTACTCGTGCTGCCATATGATTACTGAGTTTGGCTCTATCCACAATTGCAGTAATATCTGCTTTCAGAATCTTGAGTTTTTTGGGTTTTCTTTGTCCTGATGTAACCTCGTAATCGCTGTCGCTTTCTCTGTCATCTTCCAACTGTTCAATTACTTCATAGAGGTTTTCGTAGTCCTCAAACACATAATTGGCGAAATTGGCAGCAATTGGGGATGGTTCAACTAGAATGTAGAATCCATCGGTTAAAATGAGTCAAAAATCAGTAGAAGGGATTGGAGAATTAAAAAATTCCGCCGTTACAATTAGAATTAACAATGACAATCAACAAACTTGTAATAAGAACAGATATTGAATAAATTATCCAATATGGCCAATAATAAGAATCTATCAGTAATGAACAAAAAAATCAAATATAGATGTGACGGACAATAATCTGTTTAAGGACATCCAAGTACTTTGGCTATTTTTTCTCCAGTGAAAAGCTTTTCTACTTTTGTTGAATATCAGAGCTTTCATTTGAGCCTCAATTTGAGCCTAATTTTCCAGGCATTTTACAATCATTTTATTGTTTAAACTTTGCAGCTCTGAATTTGAATCTGGATATTAAACCGTTAGAAAACATTTAAAAAATCTAAAATAAATGAGAAAGTTTACTTTTGGAGGAAGATTGATGAAATAATTAAAAAATTGCAATTTTTAGAAAATTACGAGCATTTTCTAGAAATAACTTATAAACAATTAATTTTCCATAATTAAAATCATTTGTTCGGAGTCGCAACAAATTTATACATATTTAGAATTTTACAAAAAATCGATTTCATCCCTAAAAAAATAAGGTTTCCCAAAGTTTAAACAATTTCAATTATTCATTTATAAACAATGAATGTTTAAGAAAATAATAATTCTATGTAAAATGCAATTTGAATAACGCTGAATATTTACGATTTTTTCAAATTTTTCTCACGTAAATTAATTGACAAATTTGATGATTGAAATTAGTTGAATCGTTTGGGCCTGTCCCAAACTGTAAAACATACTTGGCGATCCTTCAAAAACAAAAACTTGAAAAAAATTTGTAGCTGTACCAATTCTGTAATGTAAGAGTTGAAAAAAAGTTGCAATCGTTGACGTTATTGTGACATCCGTCGAAAAATGCATTATAATCCATTTTTCCTAAATAATTTTCTCTATGGAATAACCATTATTTCATAATTTTTATGAACGCATATCTGTAAAGAGAGTCAAATGCGAAGATCTCAAAGGTTCCTTGTAAGAATAGAGAAGGTGGAATAATAGATTGGAAAGGGTAACCCAATCAAATGTAGAGACGACACCCATAAACATTATCCATGTAGAATTAAATCACGAATGAATGAATTAATATTTTCTTGTTTTAAAATTGTGGAAACTATCAAATGTTAAAATTTAACAAATTAGAAAGGCATAAGATGTCTGTGAATCGCATTACCAGTTGGCAATAGAAAAATCAATAACACCTCTGAAAATGTATGAGAATGTGAATAGGGTGAAACCTACGTTTTGGGGCTAACCCGGAACCTCACCGTTTTAGAGGTTTCGCGGGTGACTAAGCTGGACAGTGACCATATAGCGGAAGTGTGATGCTATGACTCAATTAGGGGAAAAACGCCTAAAAATAACCACAAGTTATGATACGTCAATTAGGGGAAGCAGATGGTTGACTATTCCCTTCACAAAATTTGGAAAAACTACGCAAGTCCAAACGGAAAATGAAGAGGCCTAATATCATCTGATCACCAATCAACGAGCTCCATGAAAGGATAGGAGAAACGTCACCACCAATCCCCGAATAATATCCAAAGAAATCCAATAATTAGGCGGATACCTGCAGAAGACAATGGTAAAAACAGGGGGAAGCTTCTAGAACCTTCCACCCCTGATGACACACTTTCGATTCAATATAAAAAGGGAGCCGCGACGCGGAAAAAGTCAGTTCCACTACACGTTCCAGTTCTTCATCAACCCTTCAGTTGGCTACTTTCATCGATTCTACAAGTGCGATAGTCACAAGTTTAGAATTAGCAGAGACGCCCGTTCTCTGAGTTAGATAAATTCATTCAGTCCTAAAGTGGGGACCCAAGTAATTTTGAAGTAACAATCAAATGTAGAGTTTTTCGTAACTTTACTTATTTAAAATATTCTACGACTTTTTGTCAATGAATAGAATCTTTCATGATTCTTTGATAATTTATATTGCCAACTGAAAATATCGGAACTCAATTAACATCTTGGAACTCAAATAATTATTATTCATTCATTCAAAGTAATTAAAACGAAATTATTGTAAACAAATAACTTTAGAATTAGGAAACGACAAACCTGTACAAGCACAACGAGAAGAAGGTCACGTAAGTTGTACGACCATCATTATAATTGTAAACTCACCAAAATTTCAGAATATAATTGTTCAGATTTAAAATTCTTTTATTTAAAACTAACGCCTTGTGTTTCCAGCCAAGACACTTTCCCATTGATAATACTGGGGAATAATGAACTTCAATTCAAGGGGACCTTATTATTCAACTCTCTAGTGATTTGTTTTCTAACATTTGCCAATTAAAATTTATTTCAAAAGTTTTCATACTTTTCATGTCATTTTCACATGACAACCAATGTTATAGTCGAGGTTTCATCATTCCCGACATAACATTTCTTGGGGGCTCGTCCAAAGCTAAAACGCCTCAATCACCATATTGAGTTAATTTTCAAGTTGTTTCTAGACCAAAAGATGAAAAATCACAAATATATAAAAATAAAAATAAATTCTTGAAATTCCGTTCATCCCGAATAAGAATAATTTTGCGCTGAAATACTTGATATTTGATAAAAATGTGTATAAATGTCAGGAAAACCTTTTTCTTTTTTCGGGAAAAGTAAAACAAAGCACCATACTGATATATCTCCCCGTGCTTCTCCTCCTAAAGCGCAAGGTGTTTCCAAAATTGAATCGAAAAAAGAATCTGTCGAGAAACCGCAAAATCCTGTCGCGTTAAGTGGAGCCGACCGCCAATTATTTGAGCAATTAGCATCAACTTCGCATGGGAAAGAACAATCGAAATTGAGAGAAGTGGTAAAGACAAATGAAAATTTTAATCTAGTCACACCAACTTCTCAATCTTCAACTTCCGACGAACGTAAAAATACTCCTTATACTCTTGTATATAAAAAACCACCTGGAGTAACTCAGTTTAAATGATCTTCAAAAAATACCAACAACAGGGAATTTGAATGTCCGTGCAGGAAGCGGATCAAATTTACAGAAATTGAGAAACGAAGCCTATTTAAATTTACGAAAATTGAGAAGCAACGCAGGTGAATTGTTAGGTCCTTATACTCCACCAAAGCGAAAATTTTTTAAAATAAAATATCATTATCCTGAAACAAGTCGAAGTTTAAATGATCTTTCGAAAATACCAGCAACAGGGAAGTTGAATGTCCGTCCAAGAAGCGAAGCTCAATTAAATTTACTCTATGATGTACCAGAAAGTGAAGTAGGAAGCGACGCGGGTGAATTGGTGGGCGCATATACACCACCAAAGCAAACGTAAAAAAAATTGAAAAAAGCATCAGGGCAAAATTTGACGACCGATTCGGGTTTAGGCGTTTCAACGCACGAAGGTATAATCGACGACGATTCCGAAATTGATGATAGTGAGGAATCGGATGATGAATTGAATGAAACAGTGATAGAAGAAATAGATCAAACATTAACAGGAGAAGAATTAGACGAAACGTTAGAAAATCGAAATCCAGAAAACCTTGAAATTCCAAATTTAAACGATACTAATCAAAATATTCCGATAAATATTGTAGAAAATAACGAAGCAAACATGGTTGATACTTTGAGTACAAATCAATTAATATCTTTAAAAGATGCTGTTTCATGCATCCCAGTTTTCAAAGGACAACCGGGTGAATTATTCGATTTCATTAAAAATTGCGAGGAAGCAAATGAAATGTTACGGAGTTTTTTCAAAGGAAATGTTACCTGCCGCCGCAGAAGAAAATATTACGAAATTAATTCAAAGAAAGTGTTTGAGTCAATCGGTCAAAGATTCATTAAATGGTGAAAAATATACTAAAATTAAAGATTTAATAAACGCATTAAAAGCAATTTATACTCCCACAAAAACTGAATGGCAACTACAAGGAGAATTAGGCAAAATGTTCCAAAAATCAGAAGAAACTGTCGTTAATTTTTCAAGCAGATTAAGGAAAAAAGGTCAAGAAATTGTAGAAGCTTATAAAAAATCAATAATCCTGCTGCGACAGCGGCCCAACTTACTGAATACGAAATGAAAATTAAAGATAATATCAAACAGTGCTTCATACAAGGCTTCATACAAGGCTTGAAGCCAGAAATCGATCAACGCATGTCAGCGTGTGCTACACTAAAAGATGCATATGATAGGGCTATCATCATTGAAAGAAAGTTAATAGCAAAAAAATATTTGCGTGGTGAAGACCAAACAAGGAAAACCGACGTGAAAACGATCGATTCTAAATCAGTAAAATTTGTAAATAATGGAAATCATAAAATTCACAATCATAATGATCGAAATAATTCAAGAAATTTTCAAAATCCAAATTTTAAACCTATTCCTGGAATGATTTGTCAAATTTGCAAAAAGAGCGGACACTCCGCGAAAACGTGTTTCATTCGTATGAACAATCCAAATAATAGAAATAACGAACCTTGTCAAATTTGCAAAAAAAGGAATCACACGACTAATAATTGTTTCTTGCGAAATAGAAATTCTCAAAAAAATCAAATAAAATGTCAATTATGTGACAAAATCGGTCATACGGCAGAACAATGTAGAACGGATTCTAACCAACCACAGTTTCGAAATAATTCAAATTTAACTTGCCGCTATTGTAAAAAAATAGGGCATGTATTGGAAAATTGTCGTATTTTAGCAGCGAAAAATTCAGGAAACCAACGAACATCTTTCCAACCGGGCGTGAGGAAAGATGGTTTAACTCAGCGTCCAGTAACAACAGTTCAGGAATCGGAGTTGAGCGACGATTCTCAGTAATTTCCGTACATTTGAAAAATAATCACGACATTCCATTCATTAAAATTGGATATACGAAAAATCGTAAAGAAATGAGATTAATGCTAGATTCAGGAGCTTCTCCAAATTTACTTAAAGCAGAATATGTAGATGCGGATATAATCATTGATAAATCGAACGTAATTGAATTACATGGTATTTCTATAATTCCAGTTATGACATTGGGTAGTATGAATTTAGATGTCTTGGGAAAAGTGGCACCATTCCACGTAGTACCTGATGACATGCCAGTTCCTTATGCGGGATTATTAGGCTCAAGTTTCTTCAAAACTACGGGAGCAAAAATTGATTACGAAAATAATTCTCTAACAATCAATAATATAAAATATCCTTTTGAGAAAAGCGAAAAATTTGATGAAGACATTACTTATATACCAGCTCGAAGCGAAGCAACATTCTTCATAAAAATTAAAAATCCAGAAATTAAAGAGGGATATATACCTCGTTTGAAAATTTGTGAAGGAGTTTACGCAGGTGAATGTCTCGTGCGTAACTCTAACGGTCGTGCTTATATGCAAGTTCATAATACAACGCACGATGAAATAAAAAAAATACCGACTCTAAAAATCCGTGAATATGAGAAAATACAAGAATCCTCGAATCAAAATATCAATTTTGAAAATAATGAAGAGAATATTGAAAAATTGAATAATAAACCTAGAATTTCTCGTACAGCGATGAAAATCGTAAATCATATGAAAGAAATAGAAGTTTCTGATAGATTTGGAAAAATAAAAGAATTATTAAGATTAGATAATTTAGGAGAAAATGAAAGAAATCATGTCGAAAAATTGATTAAAAAGTACAGCGATAGATTTTATATACCTGGTGAACCACTAGAATCAACTAAAGTTTACCAGCATAGAATTCCAATCACATCTGATATTCCAGTTACAACTAAACAATACAGAATGCCACAGTCTTTAAAAATTGAAGTTGATAAGCAAATTAAAGAATCTCTTGATTTAGGAATAATTAAACATTCAGAATCTCCTTATAATAGTCCTGTTTGGATTGTACCAAAGAAACCTGATTCAAAGGGTAATAAAAGATGGCGAGTTGTAATTGATTTCAGACAATTGAATGAAAAAACAGTAACTGACGCTTATCCCCTTCCAAATATTACGGATATTCTTGATCAATTAGGAGGCTCTGTATATTTCTCAGTTTTTGATTTAGCGTCTGGAGACCATCAAATTGAAATGGATCCGAAAGACAGTTATAAGACAGCGTTTTCCACACCTAGAGGTCATTGGGAATTTAATCGAATGCCTTTTGGATTGAAAAATGCACCAGCAACTTTTCAAAGGTTAATGGACACAGTCTTGACTGGATTACAGGGTATATCAATGTTCGTATACCTTGATGATATTATAGTATTTGCAAGGAATCTAGAAGAGCACGAAAAAAGAATTGATGAATTAATGCAACGTTTGAGAAAAGCTAACTTGCAATTACAATCCGATAAATGCGAATTTTTGCGTCCAGAAGTAAATTACTTAGGACACATAATTAGCAAAGAAGGATTAAAGCCAGACCCAGCTAAATTAGCTGCAGTCAAAAATTTTCCAATTCCAAAGAAACAGAAGAATATTCGTTCATTCTTGGGTTCACATTTGGGTATTCACATTTGGTTTAACAGGATATTATAGATGATTCATAAAATTTTTTTCAAAAATTGCAAAACCTCTCACAAAGTTACTTGAAAATGATGTAGAATTCAAATGGTCTCAAGAAGCGTCAGAAGCTTTCGAGATTTTGAAAGAAGCTTTATGCACTGCTCCTATTTTACAATATCCAGATTTTGCAAAACCCTTCATTATTACTACTGATGCCTCAGGCATTGCCATTGGTGCAGTACTATCTCAAGGAGACATTGGGAAAGATAAACCCATTGCTTATTTCTCTAGAGTTTTAAGGGGAGCAGAGCTTAGATATGATACTTATGAAAAAGAAGCTTTAGCTATTGTTCAAGGAGTAAAAAATTTCAGACCTTACATTTATGGGCATAAATTCACTTTAGTTACGGATCATAAGCCTCTGGTTTGGTTCCGTACTGCCAAAGAAACAAATTCAAGAATTTTAAAATGGCGTTTAAAATTAGCCGAATATGATTATGAAGTGCAATATAAACCGGGGAAAATAAATTTAAATGCAGATGCGTTATCACGTAATCCTGTGGAATTAGTCAATGTGACTACTCGAGCACAAAATAAGAGAGGTAAAATTCCTCTTTCCCCTGAATTACAAGAAATCTTAGATATCTTACAAGAACCTGATGATGAGAGTGAAAATCCCTTTAAAATTAAAAATGGTGAAATTCCATATTCAATTCAAAATAAAAATGGTGAAATTCCATGTTCTATTCAAAATAAAAATGGTAAAATTCCATGTTCTATGAAAAATAAAATCGGTAAAATTCCGAATAATACTGGAGTTAAAAATAAAAGAGGTAGACCACCGAAACGAGTGCCAAACTCAGTAGGTGAAATTCCCAATAATATTGAAATTAAAAAGAAAAGGGGTAGACCACCGAAACGAGTATCGATCTCAGTAGGTGAAATTCCTCAAAATTTAGAAACGGTCGACGAGGAGATGTTTGGAACTCATTCTAACCCGAGTGACCCACGCTCCGTAGACTCTTCATTTTCTCAATTTAATGATTCACTCAATAATAGTGAAATTGAAAGTAATGATTCTGACTTAGAATCTGAAAATTTAATTGTTACTAAAAATGCGAATAATAAAAATAAATTTCAAGTTCAAAAATCAAATATAATTTCTTCTAAAGAATTATTCATTTATCGAAAAGATAATTTATTATATTTCCTATCCGAAGAGGATGAACCTCTCGATGAAGGAGCGAAAGAATTGAAAAAAATCAATAAGTTGCCTACTATTAAAGCTACAAGCTTAGGTGGGATTTATAAGCAAAGAATTGGAAAAAGAAGTCACTGTGCTTCTATTATAAAAAAATTCAATGGAGAATCAAATCTCTTAATAAAAGAATATATTATTGAAAGTTTAAATAACTTGAAAGAAATTTTACAAAATGAAAAAATTGAAACCATTTCAATATCATATTCAAAATTCATTTGCAACATCCCATGGCAAGAAATTATTTCTTTAATTGAAGAAGCTTTCAAAGGAAGTCAAGTAAAAATCATAGTTTGTCTTGGTACTATTAAGTACGTTCCTATTGAAGAGAGAGATAAAATCTTCCATGAAATGCATAATTCTCCAATTGGAGGACATGAAGGAGTTTCCAAAACTTATAATAGAATTAAACACAACTTTTATTGGGAAAATTTAAAAGACGATATTCAAAGAAGAATTCAACAATGTTTAGATTGTCAATTGAAAAAATTAGTTCGCGTAAAAACTAAGCAACCAATGTTAATTACCGATACACCAGGAACAGTTTTTGAAAAGGTAGCTATGGACATTGTTGGTCCAATGCCTAAAACAGTAAATGATAAAGAATACATTTTAACAATTCAAGATCAATTATCCAAATTTTCAATGGCGATCCCATTACAAAATATGAAAGCGGAAACAGTCGCCGATAATTTTATAAAAAGATTTGTATGTACCTACGGGGCACCGAAAGTATTGTTAACCGATCAAGGTACGAATTTTCTTAACGCTTTTATGCGAAGAATTACGAAAAGATTTCGAATAAAAAAATTACAAACTACTGCATTTCATCCACAATCGAATGGATCTTTAGAACGTTCACATACGCGGATAAAGATCAATAATGGGATGAATGGATTGATTTAGCTATGTTATCCTATAATACGTATGTCCACGAAGGCACAAAATTCACACCATATGAATTAGTTTTCGGTAAAACTGCACGACTTCCATCGGATGAACCGTTGCATGAACAGAAGTAAGGAAATTAGCTTATGAAAATCTAGTCCACTCAAAACATAAATCAAAGCATTAGTACGATCGAAAAATCAACCCTGTCAATTTTCAGGAGGGTGATAATGTATTTCTATTGAGTGGACCAAAGACAGGAAAACTGGGTAATCAATATCAAGGTCCTTTCAAAGTTTTAGAAGTTTTATCGAATGGCGATGTTAAAATTTTATATAAGAATAAACCAAAAATTGTACATTCAAATCGATTGAAGATAACAAAAATAGCGAAAATAGAACCGAAAAAGAAATATAATGATAAAAAGAAGAAGACTTCAAAATATGAGTTAGATTCAGATTATGAACCATAAATGAGGAACTTTACCTATTAAATAATAATAGTAATAATAAGTGAACTTGCGATCGACTGATATGTAACCTTAATGAAATTTTTGAGTGGAAAAGAAATAGATAAGAAAATCATATTAATGATAGAAATAAAGTAATTCGAATATAAGAAATCAATTTGTCAATCAACTTTTGATGTTTTATTGATAGAATTATATAGCTGATTAGTTATCCAAGAAACTATTAACTTTTATTTTGGGTACGTCGTTCTCGTTCTCTTCTGTCACTCGTACTTCCGTCTAACTAGGGGGGTGTGACATCCGTCGAAAAATGCATTATAATCCATTTTTCCTAAATAATTTTCTCTATGGAATAACCATTATTTCATAATTTTTATGAACGCATATCTGTAAAGAGAGTCAAATGCGAAGATCGCAAAGGTTCCTTGTAAGAATAGAGAAGGTGGAATAATAGATTGGAAAGGGTAACCCAATCAAATGCAGAGACGACACCCATAAAAATTATCCATGTAGAATTAAATCACGAATGAATGAATTAATATTTTCTTGTTTTAAAATTGTGGAAACTATCAAATATTAAAATTTAACAAATTTGAAAGGCATAAGATGTCTGTGAATCGCATTACCAGTTGGCAATAGAAAAATCAATAACACCTCTGAAAATGTATGAGAATGTGAATAGGGTGAAACCTACGTTTTGGGGCTAACCCGGAACCTCACCGTTTTAGAGGTTTCGCGGGTGACTAAGCTGGACAGTGACCATATAGCGGAAGTGTGATGCTATGACTCAATTAGGGGAAAAACGCCTAAAAATAACCGCAAGTTATGATACGTCAATTAGGGGAAGCAGATGGTTGACTATTGACCTTCACAAAATTTGGAAAAACTACGCAAGTCCAAACGGAAAATGAGGAGGCCTAATATCACTTGATCACCAATCAACGAGCTCCATGAAAGGATAGGAGAAACGTCACCACCAATCCCCGAATAATATCCAAAGAAATCCAATAATTAGGCGGATACCTGCAGAAGACAATGGTAAAAACAGGGGGAAGCTTCTAGAACCTTCCACCCCTGATGACACACTTTCGATTCAATATAAAAAGGGAGCCGCGACGCGGAAAAAGTCAGTTCTACTACACGTTCCAGTTCTTCATCAACCCTTCAGTTGGCTACTTTCATCGATTCTACAAGTGCGATAGTCACAAGTTTAGAATTAGCAGAGACGCCCGTTCTCTGAGTTAGACAAATTCATTCAGTCCTAAAGTGGGGACCCAAGTAATTTTGAAGTAACAATCAAATGTAGAGTTTTTTGTAACTTTACTTATTTAAAATATTCTACGACTTTTTGTCAATGAATAGAATCTTTCCTGATTCTTTGATAATTTATATTGCCAACTGAAAATATCGGAACTCAATTAACATCTTGGAACTCAAATAATTATTATTCATTCATTCAAAGTAATTAAAACGAAATTATTGTAAATAAATAACTTTAGAATTAGGAAACGACAAACCTGTACAAGCACAACGAGAAGAAGGTCACGTAAGTTGTACGACCATCATTATAATTGTAAACTCACCAAAATTTCAGAATATAATTGTTCAGATTTAAAATTCTTTTATTTAAAACTAACGCCTTGTGTTTCCAGCCAAGACACTTTCCCATTGATAATACTGGGGAATAATTAACTTCAATTCAAGGGGACCTTATTATTCAACTCTCTAGTGATTTGTTTTCTAACATTTGCCAATTAAAATTTATTTCAAAAGTTTTCATACTTTTCATGTCATTTTCACATGACAACCAATGTTATAGTCGAGGTTTCATCATTCCCGACATAACATTAGGGTAATTCCGAATTTATTCTTAACCCTTCGTTACTCGCGTCCTCGGCACTACGCCGGTGAAATTCTTTTTTAGTATACTAGCGCCGCCCCTTGATGCCCCTTTATTATGCTTTTTCCTCTTTTTTCTTTATTTCCTTCCTTTTTTCTCTAAAATTAATCATTTATCAGCGTTCTCATCATTCTGAATATTATGATTAATGAGAATAATGCATGTGAGTTCAACAAATAAACCGCGATAAGGCAGTGAATTTCAATATTTCAATGAGTGATTTCATGATTTTAAATTTCTGTGCTCACTGAATGAGATCTGATAGATTCTCGATTTCAATTGTAATTCAAGTTGGAATTCCCTTCAGAGTCTGACACAATCATCATCATGAAATAATCATGAAATTTCATATAACCCAGAATTTTCAATTTTTTGCGTCCACCTTCATCCCCCTTTACTCCCCTGCAAAAGCATTCAATTATTTGTCTGGGAAAATTATCCAACAAATTCTGATGCCTTTTCACTAATTCGGAGTATTTTCTCCTTATTCATGGTCTTCTTCACTATTCCATTCAAGGATTCCATCAATCAGAAATTTGGATCATTCATCTGCAATTTAGTCAAATTTTACATAAGATTCCAAAATCTTATGAATTTTTTTTCATGTAACACGAAGAATTTGTAGAATTGTTGAGGGCATTGGACATTTCTCTCTTTTTTTTAAAAATTATTTTCTTTATTCTCATTTCAACCTATTAGAGTGCAGCCGCGACGTTGATGCCCTTTCATTATGCCTGCTCTCCTTTTTTTCTTTTTGATTTGTATCAAAATTAATTATTCATCATCGTTCTCATTGTACTGAGTGTCAGATTAATGAGAACGATGCGTTTTGGTTCATTACCTATTCAATTTCAATATTTCAATAAGTGATTCACTAATGTGGAATTTGTAGGCTCACTGAATAAGATTTTTAATATAATTTTGAACTGAATTCTATTCAAAGGGAAAAACATTCATTCCAATATTTCTTATAGTCCAGATTTTTCATTCGTCGCCTTTCCCTTTATTCTATGAACATGTACCTGCGATAAATAATCTGAAATTTTCCTAATCTTCCATAAAATCCAACAATTCTTGTAATTTTTGTTTCCGTATGGAAAAATTGTAATCGGTCGATTTTTCGATTCGCTAATTTTGCTTGGAAATGATGTAGAATGGTCTGAAACGAAAAAATACAAAAATTTTCGGACCATGTATATCCGAAAGTGTGTGTCGATTTTTTTGTAAATTTTTATAAATCACGACACAAAAAGAACTAAAGCTGAAGCTTGAAATCTGAATTTTCGTCACATAATCGAGATACGCGGTAGCGTATCGGCCAAGAAAAGTTTTGAAACTCGCCGCTTGCTACCGGGTATCTATACACGAAGCAACTACCCCCTCCACTACCTCCGAAACACATTTATTGAATAAAATGAAAACGTGATACCCTACGAAAAAAATAGCCTTAGTTACATCACATAAATCGGCCACGAGCTTTCCATTGATATCACTATTTTCTTTTTCGACTTAATATTAAGAAAATTACGCGCATAGCAACGGGATCATATCTACATTCTCGCATTTCACATTATCTCTGAGTACTAAGTGTGAGATTTCGTTTTCGAAGTTGGTAGCAGTGTGCTCCAACCTCACGCGCAGAGGAGGGAGATTTGAATAGCGCATTACTCTTTCTCTCTCCTTCTTGAATTCTACTGATTTGCATTTTTTAAACTCATCATGGACTTATTGTAAAAATTAATGAAAAATTGATGAACAAGGTCATATAGCGCTGTATATTGCATAGAAATTTTTCCCCTATCCTCGATTAATTTAGATTTTCAACTCAGTCCGTGAATAACATGTGGGCGAGTTTATTTCTGAGGTTATTTTACGCGGGTAATTTGAACGTTTGATTTTCTCATGAAATTCTCAAATCGAATCGGAGCATGAATTATAAATAAATGTAAGAAAGAAATACCTTTTTTTCTTTGAGCAGAAGTGATTGAAAATAGTTTCTGTTGCGCGGAAAAAAATCAATTCGATTCATACGAAAATGATCGTGTGCTCATTTTGGAAAAACGACTGAAATCTCCCAAAAAAACAAAAACAAATGTTTTTGCAAAAAAACTGGGCCAAGAAAAAGTTTTGTGGGGTCGTTTCTGGAAAGAAGAAACATTTTTTTCTGGAAACCACAATTCCCATAGAAATTTTGCAAAAAATAAACAAATAAAAATCAAAGCCAAGTCAAGAAATGTCCAATGGATCATGGAATGTGCTATCAGATTATTATGGGGAGGATAACTCTGAGTAGAAGGATTTAACAAAAAACCTTCATAAAATAAAAAATTCAGTAGAGACAGGATTCAAAGTTCTTGGCGCGGAGTTTTCCAACTCATTGTCTCGTATCAATCTGTATCTTCTGATCCGCGCCAAAAACTTTGAATCCTGTCTCTACTGAATTTTTTATTTTATGAAGGTTTTTTGTTAAATCCTTCTACTCAGAGTTATCCTCCCCATAATAATCTGATAGCACATTCCATGATCCATTGGACATTTCTTGACTTGGCTTTGATTTTTATTTGTTTATTTTTTGCAAAATTTCTATGGGAATTGTGGTTTTCAGAAAAACATGTTTCTTCTTTCCAGAAACGACCTCACAAAACTTTTTCTTGGCCCAGTTTTTTTGCAAAAACATTTGTTTTTGTTTTTTTGGGAGTTGGTATTACTTTGGAGCATTTCTGGGTGCAGTTTCAACTCAATCGGCCCAGTAGTTTCTGAGATACAGCAATTTCTAGAAAATTTTTGCTCCTCCATATCTAAAAAACGACGTGACGATTCAATTTTGTTGACGTCAAAATCTTCTTTGTGATGATATCTATCGGATCAAATCATAATATTGCTATGTAACTATCGACAGTTTGGTAATAATTGGCATTTTTCATTTTTATGAAAAAATCGTTGTAAGCACGATAGCGCCCCGAAAAATCAAAATAGAAAGTTGAAATTCTGTACGATTGTAGTTCTTATAATATTACAGGATGGGATTATGGATGGGCTGAATCGGATGAGTAGTTTAGGAGATATTCAACTTTTTGGGAAAAATTGTTATGCTCAATATCTCCGAAACTACTTGTCCAATTGAATTTTTTTTTTCAAAATATTTGTCATGGTATGTTCTATCAAGATCAATCAAAATATGCATACCCTCCTATACAAAGTTTTCGAGATATCCGCGTTTTTCTAATTTTTAAAATTAAAATTCAATGTGGGCTCTATAATACGTGTTAAGGGGAGACCGCGGTGAAATTTGAAATTCTCGGCTCGGCCTTAAGAGCCATTGGACGACTTTTAATATATGAAGGGATATATAAAATAGTGAGAAAAATTTCGGACCCGAACCGTTTTGCCCCGTATATCCACCAAAAACGTCGTTTTTCACATTTTTAGCTTAGAAATGCCCGTTGCACCACAGTTTTCATCCGATTTCAACTTTTTTTTTTTAAATGTTCGCTATACTCCAACGAACAAACCCAAGTATCTGTTTTGCTTTATATTTATCGGATCATGAGAAAATGATTTTTTTAGTTTCTATTTTTTTCCGCTTTTTAGCAAATGCTAAAATGAGTTGTTTTTCGTTATTCCACGTTATAATCATACGTAATCGAAATATTATAACAAAAAAAAATGGGCGGAAAACAACGAATTTTAGCATTTGCTAAAAAGAGGGAAAAAAATGAAAACTAAAAAAAAAACATTTTCTCATGATCTAATAAATATAAAGCAAAACGGATACTTGGGTTTGTTCGTTGGAGTATAGCGAACATTTCAAAAAAAAAAGTTGAAATCGGATGAAAACTGTGATCCAAGGAGCATTTTTAAGCTATAAACGTGCAAAATGACGTTTTTGGTGGATATACGGGGCAAAACGGTTCGGATCCGAAATTTTTCTCACTTTTTTATGTATCTCTTTATATATCAAAAGTCATCCAATGGCTCTTAAGGCCGAGCCGAGACTTTCAAATTTCACCGCGGTCTCCCCTTAAACTTGAACTAAACACCTGAGATTCTGGCTGCTAATTTGCATGATTGGCCCACATTCGTGTATAAAATTTTGTGTTAATCGATTCAGTACATCCTGGCGTAGAGTAATTCATCCGAAACGCTTTTTTTCTGAAAAATCGTACATTGTTATTTTATCAATGTTTTCCATCTCTGCATGACTTCAAGTAATATAATACAAATCCATGTTTTTTTATACTTCATACAATCTAATATTTGATGAATATTTGATAGCCATAGCTGTGGCAGAGACAGAGGTTGACGTGGTCTAATTTTTCAAGATCTGTAAATTTTATATTAGTTTCCATTATTCAAAGTACGTTCGTTAGTCAATATTATATTTCATGTAAATATTACGTTGATACTCTTGCTTACGTTGAATGACTGATTTTTTACGTGTGAAATTGGTATTGCTTCCATTCGGAAGCTTATTACCAATGTAATTGGTAGAGATGAGAGAAAAAAATAGTAATGACGCATAAAGTAACGGTCGCATGACTTCTGCCAGTTCTACCCCTGCTTGTTTTTCTAACTTGAACATTTTGTGAAATTGTTGAAAAAAATCCGTGGAACTTAAATGTTCTAAATTGTTTTCTCCTTCCTCATTTCAACCAATCAGAGTGCAGTATTCGGGGTCACGTGACACCTTCATATCAGTTTGATGTAGAAAATTCAAACCTCGCATATCAATTATTTCCCCATTGTTTATTCCAAAAATTTTCAATATTTGAGAGATAGCGAAAATTTTCGCTAATTTTCGAAAAACACGGATTTTCTCACATTTCTGCGAAAAACTTCATAATTATGTTGCATTCGTTGGAAAGTTCCCGAATCATCATGATTATTTAGAAAACTTGCGACCTACCTTCAAGTTCCTATAATTCATTTCCTGCGATGGATTCTCCATTTTTTCACCCGTTGAATCCGAATATCAAGGTCCCCGAGTCGAATTCCTGAGTTTTTTTGTTACTAACAAATTATTGATAAACAATTGACATCTCGGTTATTTAGGCCGGAAAAAAGTTTTTCTATAGAATTCGCGTGTTTTCGAAGAGAATAAGTCCTTGAATATTTTTCCGTATTTGTAACCGTTCCACCAATATAAATTCATAAACAAATGATTTTCAAAGTATTTTCTATAGTGTTCACTGAAAATGTTGACTGGAACTTTTTTTCGCATTTCCCATAATTGCATAGGTTCTTCATATGATACGTAAGTGATTCATAAAGAAATCTACTTCCGGTAAACCGGATTATTTTTTTCTAATAATTTGTTTCAACGAAAGATAAAAAAGTCGATTTTTAATGGTAAATTTTTTTTTTCTGAAGATTCAAGATGTTTCAAGGACGGTTAGTCCTCATGATATTTCCCCTCAACTCAACTGTCTGATAAATAAAAAGTGATAAACAATTACCAACGAATTTATTCATCATTTTTCATTCAACAAACAGTCGAGTTGAAGGCAAAAATCATAAGGACTTATCTTCACTAAAATACCTGCAATATTCAGAAAAGAAAATTTTCTTAATGAAAATTGATATTTTTCGTCTTTTGTTTAAACAAATTGAAAAAAAATTAACGAAGTAGATTTTTTTATAAATTACCCACGTATCATATGAAAAACCCATACAACTACGTGAAATGCAAAAAAAAATTTCAGTCAACATTTTCAGCAAATAATATTGGANTGACACCTTCATATCAGTTTGATGTAGAAAATTCAAACCTCGCATATCAATTATTTCCCCATTGTTTATTCCAAAAATTTTCAATATTTGAGAGATAGCGAAAATTTTCGCTAATTTTCGAAAAACACGGATTTTCTCACATTTCTGCGAAAAACTTCATAATTATGTTGCATTCGTTGGAAAGTTCCCGAATCATCATGATTATTTAGAAAACTTGCGACCTACCTTCAAGTTCCTATAATTCATTTCCTGCGATGGATTCTCCATTTTTTCACCCGTTGAATCCGAATATCAAGGTCCCCGAGTCGAATTCCTGAGTTTTTTTGTTACTAACAAATTATTGATAAACAATTGACATCTCGGTTATTTAGGCCGGAAAAAAGTTTTTCTATAGAATTCGCGTGTTTTCGAAGAGAATAAGTCCTTGAATATTTTTCCGTATTTGTAACCGTTCCACCAATATAAATTCATAAACAAATGATTTTCAAAGTATTTTCTATAGTGTTCACTGAAAATGTTGACTGGAACTTTTTTTCGCATTTCCCATAATTGCATAGGTTCTTCATATGATACGTAAGTGATTCATAAAGAAATCTACTTCCGGTAAACCGGATTATTTTTTTCTAATAATTTGTTTCAACGAAAGATAAAAAAGTCGATTTTTAATGGTAAATTTTTTTTTTCTGAAGATTCAAGATGTTTCAAGGACGGTTAGTCCTCATGATATTTCCCCTCAACTCAACTGTCTGATAAATAAAAAGTGATAAACAATTACCAACGAATTTATTCATCATTTTTCATTCAACAAACAGTCGAGTTGAAGGCAAAAATCATAAGGACTTATCTTCACTAAAATACCTGCAATATTCAGAAAAGAAAATTTTCTTAATGAAAATTGATATTTTTCGTCTTTTGTTTAAACAAATTGAAAAAAAATTAACGAAGTAGATTTTTTTATAAATTACCCACGTATCATATGAAAAACCCATACAACTACGTGAAATGCAAAAAAAAATTTCAGTCAACATTTTCAGCAAATAATATTGGAAAATACTTTAAAAATCATTTGCTCATGAAATTTTATTGATAAAATCGCTGTAAATACGGACAAATGTTTGAAGACTTACCCCCGTTGAAATCACGTGTGTTCTACGGGAAAAAAAATTCTCAGCGGAAAAGTTAGCCAACTTTTCCAATTGTTTATTAATAATTGGTTAACAACAAAAAATCTCACAGGAGTTCGACTTGGGAACCTCCATATTATTATTCAAGGGGTGAAAAAAAAAGAATTAGGTGGAAAAAATTTTTCGCCGTGAAATTTATGCATTCCCCCCCCCTTGCATTACTATCTCAGTTGAGATGAAGAGCTCCCTTTCATATTTATAATACAGAACATAGACATCAATTTACCTACCTAAGATAATGTACTTGTATTCTATTTCCGATAAGAAATATTTTTTAAAATTCGCGCCCATTTCCCTAGCAAATGCCATCTGTTGATGATCTTATTGAAGCTTGCTCTCATGTTCGAGTTTCGAGTTCGACTTTTTTTACAATCGATTCTCATTCGAGTGCTCATTCGAGATTCTCCATGCTTTTCTTTATATACTAGCGCCACATCAGCCGCAAGCGGCCGGGGTGTTGATGCCCCTTTCATTATGCCCTTTTTCCTGTCAGATTTAATATTCCTTTTTTCAATTCATTGTTCATAATCATTCTAATTGCAAAAAGCAACGCAACTGACGAAAATAATCTGTCCCAATTNTTATTTAGGCCGGAAAAAAGTTTTTCTATAGAATTCGCGTGTTTTCGAAGAGAATAAGTCCTTGAATATTTTTCCGTATTTGTAACCGTTCCACCAATATAAATTCATAAACAAATGATTTTCAAAGTATTTTCTATAGTGTTCACTGAAAATGTTGACTGGAACTTTTTTTCGCATTTCCCATAATTGCATAGGTTCTTCATATGATACGTAAGTGATTCATAAAGAAATCTACTTCCGGTAAACCGGATTATTTTTTTCTAATAATTTGTTTCAACGAAAGATAAAAAAGTCGATTTTTAATGGTAAATTTTTTTTTTCTGAAGATTCAAGATGTTTCAAGGACGGTTAGTCCTCATGATATTTCCCCTCAACTCAACTGTCTGATAAATAAAAAGTGATAAACAATTACCAACGAATTTATTCATCATTTTTCATTCAACAAACAGTCGAGTTGAAGGCAAAAATCATAAGGACTTATCTTCACTAAAATACCTGCAATATTCAGAAAAGAAAATTTTCTTAATGAAAATTGATATTTTTCGTCTTTTGTTTAAACAAATTGAAAAAAAATTAACGAAGTAGATTTTTTTATAAATTACCCACGTATCATATGAAAAACCCATACAACTACGTGAAATGCAAAAAAAAATTTCAGTCAACATTTTCAGCAAATAATATTGGAAAATACTTTAAAAATCATTTGCTCATGAAATTTTATTGATAAAATCGCTGTAAATACGGACAAATGTTTGAAGACTTACCCCCGTTGAAATCACGTGTGTTCTACGGGAAAAAAAATTCTCAGCGGAAAAGTTAGCCAACTTTTCCAATTGTTTATTAATAATTGGTTAACAACAAAAAATCTCACAGGAGTTCGACTTGGGAACCTCCATATTATTATTCAAGGGGTGAAAAAAAAAGAATTAGGTGGAAAAAATTTTTCGCCGTGAAATTTATGCATTCCCCCCCCCTTGCATTACTATCTCAGTTGAGATGAAGAGCTCCCTTTCATATTTATAATACAGAACATAGACATCAATTTACCTACCTAAGATAATGTACTTGTATTCTATTTCCGATAAGAAATATTTTTTAAAATTCGCGCCCATTTCCCTAGCAAATGCCATCTGTTGATGATCTTATTGAAGCTTGCTCTCATGTTCGAGTTTCGAGTTCGACTTTTTTTACAATCGATTCTCATTCGAGTGCTCATTCGAGATTCTCCATGCTTTTCTTTATATACTAGCGCCACATCAGCCGCAAGCGGCCGGGGTGTTGATGCCCCTTTCATTATGCCCTTTTTCCTGTCAGATTTAATATTCCTTTTTTCAATTCATTGTTCATAATCATTCTAATTGCAAAAAGCAACGCAACTGACGAAAATAATCTGTCCCAATTTATTAGCTTTAAATTTTGTTAATTTTTCATATTGCAATAAATGACTTGCTCATGTGCTAATTGCTATGCTCACTGAATAAAAGTTCAATCATAATTATAATCCACTTTCTTCTCGAACGTCAGCCAGAGAGTAGATTTCTGGTGAACACTCTTATAAATTTTTATGATTAGTTCACTCGTTAATTCAGTCAATCTGTTGTTCATATCATCAATATAATTCCACGGTTAGAATATCATCACCTAATGTTTTCAGCATAAAATTAAAAATTAAAATTTTAAATGAATGTTTGACTTCTGCTCTATCTTTTTTTGAGAGTCTAAAATTCACATTAATGATTCAGATAATATTACACAATTGTCATCCTTGTTATTATTTGCAGTTATGGAATATTGAGTGAAAGCTTTTTTTTTTAATCATATCATAAATTTTTAATTTAAATATTGTTACTATTTGTTCAAAGTGAAACAATCGATTATCATTTTCAGTATGTTGCATTCAGATTCTTCTATACTTAATGTCAAAAATGTCAGAATCTCTCATAATTCTAACTATTGATTCCAATTAACTTGAAGGAAACCCCAGCAAACGCACCATTGAGGAAGTTGAATCATTCTATTTTCCTGTGGCCTAAGTGATTTGAGCAATTATAATTTGTTTATCAATCGAAAATACAGAGTAATTTGGTACAGAATATTCATCGTTTAAATGAGAATTCAAGTAACTTGGAAAGTTCTCCGCTTCACACGCTGGTGAAAAGTGTTGAATTAAATTTACAGTAAAATTTGAAATTTCACGACTTTTTCCTCTCAAACTGAAGTAAATGTCTCTCGCCTGAAAATTACTACTGTACTGTTCATGACATTTAAAATTTTTTTCCAACACTATAATTACTACTTATAATTATTAAGCAACAGTTTTAAAATCTTTTAAAAAAAATTGAAAGTCGACTGTTCTGAGTATGGTCGGGAAATTGCGATTTTCGAAGACCACGACTTTTTTTGCTTCCGAATGGAAGATTTGCAATCATGATTTTTTTCGATTTCTGAATTTTGGGTGGAAATGCCTAGAAATGTCATGAAACGTGAAGAAATGATGTTTTTAAAAAATGTCTGTAGATGAATAGGGGTATATGTGTGCACATGTGTGTTCGTATGTCCAGAACTGTCCCCATAACTTGAGAATTATTGAGGCAAACATGCTGAAATTGTGTCTGCTAATTGGTACTACTGAGACTCAAATTTATGCTAAATCTCAGCTCGAAACTTAATATGATTTTAGGTTTCATGGTAAAAAAGTTTCGGATGCTGAATGAGCGAAATCTTGTGGTCAACATCTCAAAAACTATTTGTCCGATTTCATTTTTTTTCTTTCCAAATGTGCGTTTTCATGCCATTTATCTAGATCCAATAAAATATGGGTACCATCCCATTGAAATTTTTCGAGATATCGTCGTTTTTGTATTTTTTGCTCGGAGTTCACTTTTGCGCACTATGACATGGGTAAAANGAAAATGAGTGCGATTGGCCTTAATATTTTCAAAAAATGGGAATCCGTATGCCTTCATTTTTTGAAAACATACATTGGGATCCATTGGGAAGCCTACTACCAATGAAATTTGGTAGAAATGAAAATAGGGGAAATATACGTGGAGAGAAGAATGTCGAAAAAAAGCAATTATTTGCAAAATCTCGTTCGAAAGACGCCGATTATCCATGTTTTATTTTCGAACTTTTCCTAGCCAATTCGATGAAGAAATTGGACCATTGAAAATCTGTAAATAAAAAGTATTTTACGGATAAAATTTAAAATTCGTTGATTTTGGGATATACCTAAGGCTTGGTTTCATTAAACATAACCTCGAAAAACAAAAAATGACTTGGAAAAACAGGAGATTAATTTTGTTGATTCCACCCTTCGCATTCAAGTTAATTTAATTATCAATCACTCCAATTAGTTTGTCAGTTCTTAGCACTTATCACTGACAAATAACTTTTGATTCAACTCATTATAATCAAATGCATGTGTAGGAGACATGCTCTGATGTACTTTATGCTTGCACAGTGTTTGTTTCTTATTTGGGGCTAGAAGTCCGCTTTTAAATTCGCGCGCATTTTCTTGAAACATTGAGGTATCATCTTTTACACTGCCATCTTGCGGTATTTCTCCGTAACCTTGTACTAATCAGCTGATGTGACGCCCAGTTCTATTCGATGGATCGAAATCGAATGCAAAATTATCGATTATCCCCATGAGATCCGCCATGTTCGATTAGTGACCCATGTCTTTTTTAATATAGGATATAGGATAAGGAACTTCCGAAAAAACTCATGAAAAAATATGCAAAAAATTATGCCTCACTGATTTGATCTCAAAGCATATTTTGCTATTTCTAACCACGGCCGAAGACCCTGATTTCACAAAATTCTTTGTCTCCTAACTGGAAATAAATATGGCATCGTGCCGCGAAATGACGGATCGTGTCACGGAAATATTTCGCACGGCGTTGCCACACTTGTGGCTACCGGAAGATCAGACCTCCGCGCGATTCCACTCTCCCAGTGAATTGTGGCACCACGTCGGGCAGTTACACGCAAGTAACGAAGGGTTAACTTCGTTTCCGTTGTGAAATTCAGATAATTTTCTACTTAAAATATGTATTTTTTACCCTGTAAGGAATCAAGAAGTGTAATGTTGAGGAAAACAGGATTCCATTTTCTGACAAAATCTCATGGAGTAAACGGAAATAGAAAAGTTTTTATTGAGACTTTTTTGTAGAGCAAAACGAGATTTGCAAAAAAACAGTCTAAACGAGAATTTCTTTATTTCACTTCGATTTCTACCGTTTTGAAAACAACCAATTTTCTTCAACTTTGTACAATGATTTTTTTTCTAATGGAGATCTTTGCAAAATCAACGATTGAAACTCCCTCTTTGCCTTTTACACGACAACGTAAATAGAGGCCCAAAAATTATTTGTACCTTGCAAAATTTTCATAAAAAATCTTTTCATTAAAATATACCTTGTTCTGCAGCCTGACTTCTTTGTTCTTCCTCTTCATCTTCCTCCTCACGAATAGTCCATGTTCCTGTGTCGATTGCTTCTGTTAAAGCACCTTTTCGTCCTTTTTCTCGATGTAGATCCAGTAAATCTTTATCTTCTTTATTCTGCAAAGCATTCACTTTGCTTTGATGAGCAATATCGAATAAGTTATTCAACATGCATTGAAAATCGATCTCCTTCGACCGAACTGTATCAGTTTTTCCTTTTCGGGCGACATATTTGAGAATGGTCTTATACTCTTTCACTAATTTTTCCACTTTTTCAATCGTATGATACTCTTGCACGATTGGAATTCCAGTATTGTTCCAAAACACTGCACACTTTCGTACAACACATGTTGCAGCTTCCCGACCGGCGAGTTTTGGTGAGGCGTGTCTCGTGTAAAAGAAATAACATTTCAAAACCTGCCTATTTGAAGGCAATTGATTTCCGGCGTTGCATTACCAACTCATGCAATTTTAGTACTCTGTCGTGTTTCTGGAATATTTGAGTGCACTTTTTCGTTATTATTTATTAAAGAGCAAAGATTTTAAGACAGCAATTGCACCGATATTGACCGTTTAAAGTCTGCTTTTGACTGACCTTTAATGCAAACGGAAAATTGGGAATAGCTATTCTATTCTATGGAGGAAGAAGTTCTGAGAACCCTCCCCCTCCTCTTCAAAGGTGCGTAATGCACAAGAAATTCGACTTATCGCGTTATAAATTGTTTCAAAATTAGGCCGTAGGATCTCTCAGGTAATGTGCGTCCGTGCACCGCCCAACTAAATGTTACAGACTCATCAATGCCCATTAGGAAAATTCCTTGAAATTTAAGAGACAAAATTTTGTTCAGTGCATTCACGTAAATTTTGAAAAATTCTCCTTGAGTACTATCTATGGAGTCCCTAGAAGAAAAATTCAATCATCTTATTTCTCTTGATGCATTCCGTCATTTCAATTCGTGGTAAAGTGTAGAAAAGCATGAAAAAATATACGCCATCAAATTTGACATATAATTAGTTTTTTTTATCTTTCCCCACAGCTAGCCATTAATAAGATATCAACGCTCTTGTGCGGTATGATGCGGTATGTGCGGTAAATTATATACACGGTTTTTGTTTATCACTATTTCGCGAGTAAACGGTTCGAGATACGGAAAAATTTTCGCGTCAACATTGTTCCCCTATAAAAAATACATAGATTCGGTTTTCTATCTTTTTATCATATCTTTATTATTTACTCAAATATAACCAAAAGTGCGGGCGGTCCATGCGTTTACTACTGCATACACTAACCCTGTTTCTGTAGGCAATACGAGGTCAAATCAATTTTATTATTGAAATTTTTGTTTTCAATGGTGCTAAATTCATTTTCCAATTTGGTTTGGCAAGTTCTGGTCGGGTTTATTCATTTATAGCAATTCAACTGGTTGAAGGATTATATCCCCGCAAAGGTAGCAGATATGGAAGAAAGTTTCAAACAAAAAATGTGCATTTTTACATTCTACACATTTTTTATTTTATAACTTTTCTCCGTAATTATGATAAATAAAGAGTTATCGTAGGTGGTAGCAGAACGGGCGGTTAATTAGCTTCTGCGCACGATTTCGGGGGTAAGGGCGTGAGCCACGCGCGTTTGCACTTAACGGACAATATCTCTGAAAATAATGGAGATATGATAAAAAAAAACAACACCAAATGGTGTATTTTTTATGAAGAAACAATGTTGATGCAATTTTTGTTCGTATCTCGAACCGTTAACTCGCGAAACTGCGACAAACAAAAATGTAGATAATTTACCTCATCATGCAGCACGAGCGTTGATATCTCATTAATGGCTACGTGTGGGGTAAATTTTCGATAAATTAATTATTTGATGGCAAACATTTTTTATTTGAACCATTTTTCTCTATCTTCATTGTGCTTGCGAATAAACGCACCAGACTGCGCCTACAGCTCACGCAATTGTGAGAGCGCCACCCGCTCCGCTCTCACCCCCGACAACTCTTTAGCTATCATAATGAGGGAAGAAATTTGAACGACAAAAAATGTGTATTTTTACGTATCAAACATCTTTAGTTTGAAACTTTTTTCGCTATCTGCAATTGTTTCCGTGATATGGTCTTTTAAACATCTAAATTGTTATCAGCAAACAGAAAGCGCATAATCTCGCAAAAGTTATCATATTCACAATTGGCAACCTTGAAAACATAATGTCCAATGATCAAATCTTTTGGACATCTCAATGTACATAGAAATTCTCCTGGCGTATGGACTAATTTTTTTCCTACTTCCATCAAAAATTAAATGTTAGCTGATAGAAAATTCATAGATTAAAAAGAACGAAAGATTACCAAAAAATATCAATTTTGGATGATGAATTTCAATACGAAGCCAACGGGCAAAAGGAAAATTCAGTTGGCCGAATTGTTGAATGGAGACCTTGCATATATACCTGGAGAATCCCCACTGCACCGGACCGACACTTTTAGTACCTGGCTAAGGACTGTCATAAAGCCATTTGACTTTTCACCAAGCATTACGGTTGCAAACTGAGAGTAGGTCAGATATTCTAGTCAAACTTTGCATCGCGTGTGCTCATCCAAAAAATGCTTTAAAAATTTGTAAAAAAATCACCTTATCATTTCATTTCATGGATTATTAAATGAAGGCACGAGAGAATCAAAATTCGAAGTCTTCTGTTAAAAATGAGGCAGATTAATACGCAACCACATTAATTCTATTTCTATGTGGAAATTATTAACTAACACGTGATATTGAAGAAATTTAGCCTTGAAAATTAGAGATTAGATTGCTTGATGAGTGGGCCCATTAATAATTTTCTAAATCTGGTATTGCTGATTATCTCTATGATTTTCAACTAATATCTCATTTTCATTGCAAATGGTCAAGAATGTTATGAAACATGAAAAAAAGAGTCTTTAGGGTCATGTCTCTATGTATGACTTTGGTACGTTGTTTCATCCCGATCGGTCCAATAGTAGGAACTATTGGACTGATCGGGATAAAACCGGACATACAATAACTTTTTTTCAATTTTTTCAAAGATTTTAGATATCCTGGACAATTTTTGGAAAGTGTCTTCAAACAATTCATTTTCTTCATAAAAGACGAGAAGAAAGTCGAATGAGAAACCATCAATGTTTTCTACCATGCATAAAATCGTTTTATTAAAAAAAATTTATATTTAACCTTTTGATAAAACGGATTTATACAAAAAAATTAATATCTTCCAAACCACTCGGCCGATTGCGCCCATTCAAAATACGGATCTTTAATATTATGAGAGATATAATCATACCAAATTTCAACTTGATATCTTTTTGTCTCAAGTTATCGTGCGCACAAGAATGAAAAAAAAAACGAAAAATGGGAATATCTCGGAAACTTTGTATGAACGGGTATACATATTTTGATTGATCTAAATAGTGGCCGCCGAGACGAGTATTTTGAAAAAAACAAAATTGAAATCCGTTGAGTATCTCAAGAGAAATTTGAAGAAATAAATTTATACAAAAACTTGAATATCTCCAGAATCGCTTGGCCGATTGCGCCCATCAAAAATACGAACTTTTTATATTATAAAAGCTAGAAGCATACCAAATTTTAAGTCGCTATCTCCATTTTTTCTTGAGTTATCGTGCGCACAAGATTTATGATGAAAAAACGGAAAAACGCCAATTCCTCCAAATTTTTTTTGAATTGGTATATATAATATGATTGATCCAGATAGAGGCCATCGAGTCGAGTATTTTGAAGAGAAAAAAATTGAAATCGGTGCAGTTGTTCAGATATTGAGGAAAAACGAAATTTAAACAAGTTGTTATATCTCAGGAACTACTGGCCGGATCGGGCTGAAACAACGCACCAAAGTAGAGCTCGCTCATAGCTACCATTAGCCAAAATTTCAAATTTTTATCTAAAAATTTCACCGTATTTATGTTGAATTTTCTAAAAATTAATCACCCAAATCCCAAAACCGCACATACAAACCCAAAATTCAAAATTGTTTGGTTTTCGTACCCAAATCTGCACATACATACATACAGACATGACCCTAAAAACATCATTTTTTCACGTTTCATAACATTCTAGACCATTTGTAATCAAAATTCGAAACCAAAAAAACGACCAAAAACAATGCTTCCATTCGGAAGCAAAAATTAGAAAAACGCAAATATTTCAAAAACTTCGTATGAACAGGTATACAAATTTTGATGGATCTCCGTAGAGAACATCGTGCCAAGTATTTGAAAAAAAAAAATCTGACCACACAGTAAAAAAAATCGGTGTTAATCGGTGTTAATATCAGTGTGAGGGGTTAATGATTTCGGTGTTGAAATAAACTCTATATGGGAGTTCAATTTCCCCTCAGCCTACACTGAGAGAAAAACGACAAAGTTCTCAAACAAGTCTTACTTGTGCCAAGAAAATAGTTTATTGAAAATTATAAAAAAAAGATTTTTTATGCCAAACATAGAGTGAGCCGAAATGAAAAATTTTTGTCGCAAAAATAGATTTAGTAGGTAAAAAAAATTGTATTCTCTGTACACGCAAGAAATGTCATTGCTAGCACTACTCCTTAAATACAACAATATGATAGCAATCTTGTAACTTAGGGATAAAATATTTGTTGATAAATTTTCCTCTATATAAGATATTTTCATCCTGAAAAGGTTCCGTCTGGGGAGCGATTTTGCTCGTTTTATGTCGACATAAAACGAGCAAAATCGCTCCCCTGGTGTGAATTATCCGCCTGAGCCAAATATTTCGTTGCTGTCGAAAGCAGAACAATTATTCATGGTTGAGATTTTCAAATTCGAAGCAAATTTTTTTTGGCAATTTTCAACTAGCGATTTTGTTGGCCCAAACAAGACTTGTTTGACAATATGTTTGTTTTTCTCTCAGTATAGAGCCAAATTTTGGGCACGGAGTGGATTTTTATTTTTCACACCAAACTGTGTTTATTACCACGTTTATGTTGACACCATGGCCATGTCCATTTTCATTCCATTCATTACTCAATTCCGAAATTAATATACTCCGAACATTCACACCGAAAAACGGTGTGACTTTGTTGCGGCTCCTTTTGGTGTAGACTCAGAGTCGAAATCCATGCAGAATTTTTTACTGCGCAGTAATTGAGGAAATATTAAGCAAAACATTTTTTCACTAAAAGCTGAATATCTTCTAAATTACTCATCCAATTTCGCCCATCCAAAATCCCGTCCTGCAATATCATGAGAGCGATAATCGTACCAAATTTCAACTTCCTATTTTAATTTTTTCGAGAGCTACCGTGCATACATCGATTTTGTCGAAGAAATGAAAAATCCCAACTATTACTAAGTTGTTCGTGATGAAGTGAAGACATTATAACTTGAGTTGATAGATATTATCATAAGGAATATTTTGATTTAAAAATTCAATTCAGTCTCGTAATTTTTGAGATATCGAGAAAAAAAATTTTCACGGCATTGCTATACCTTCAATAACGGCTTGACCGATTGAGCCGAAATTTCGCCCAGTTATGTTCCCAAGCAATATCAATTATTCCACAAAATTCAAGATTTTTAGCTCCAACTTTACTCCTTTTTTCGTGAAAGTGTATAAAAATATTCCGTAAAATCCGCATATACATACGGACATACACATTTTCTAAAAACATTTCCAAGTGAAATAGAAGATTATCAAAATGGATGATTACAAAGCTGCCATTTAGAAGCAAAAAATACACAGATGAGCTGCGGAATCTACCAAAACTATTCGAAATTTCAATGAAAATTCAATAGAATTTTCCACTAAAATCGCTAGATTTTTTTCATGAAACTTTTTCCTACATTCTTCTTTAGAAACGCAAACTTTCATCAAAAACTAGAAAATTTTGAGAAGAGAAAATTGAGAAATTTTGGAGGCAATAGAATTCAAAAAAGTTCCGAAACAGTATTTTCGAATGTTCTGAACATTGATAAAACAATCGAAAAAAACTTAGCAAAATGAAACAAGCAGTTAATCGCTCCTTTGCTACAGAAGGCATGTGATTGCTACTCTATGTGTTATTCGTGTTTTTAATTTTTTATTTTCAATTTTCAATTGGTAGTATGCTTCCAAATGGATGCTTACAGGGTGTCTCATGGGAGGTCATCAGGGGGTTATGGGTCGATTCTGGGGGTTGATTGTATGCAGGGAAAAATAGTAAAAAAAATTTAAGGGGTGAATAGACCTTTTCATTCTGAGAGTCACTAGATTTGCGGACACTTTTTTCCCATGTTAATTCTCCTAGGATTTGCGGACACTTTATCGAATTTACATATAAATCATGGTTTTTGAGCGCTCAAGTGTATATCATTGTAAAGTTCAATATTTATCAGAATTTTCCATAGTTTTTTCGGAGATTTTTTCGTTGAATGAACGAAATAAATATTTCCCCTAGATTTCCAGAATGAAAAGGTCTATTGATTAAATTATAAGGGTTTAAAGTTGGCCAATGAGAGGGTGCCTTTAAGTTGAAATTTCGAACATGGCGGAAATGATGGGGGGTTGTGGGGAAACTCGACAACATTGCGTGAGATTTGACTGAGGTCCCGCTATGATGTGAAATTGGTTGTCTTGGTTCTCGTCCGTCACTCAACGGGGTTATGATATCGAGGCGAAAGGGTTATTGATGGTGGAGCGAGAATTGGTGGTAAAATGCGTGGTCCGATAATGCTTGCCTTCAATACTCCGGGCGTTGTCATAATTGATAGTTCAATCACCATTTTTTTTCATACTCTAATCGAGAAACCAGTGGCGAAGGAAGTTTCATTCTGCGTATCGATTCGAACTAATATTGATATTCGCATTGTTACTTATTCCAGGTCATTCTGTGTATCAATTCAAGTATCGATATAAGTGTCGATAACCCCCATGAGTGTAAGTATGTTTTGATACTTGAATTTTTACTTAAAAACATACTTCTCCAATCTTCATTCAAGTTTCAATTCACGAGTTGAGTAATGTATCATAGGAAGTTTTTTTCTGCGCATCGGTTCAAGTATCCAAACAAATAGGGATGGACTAACTCACTTTCAGCATCTCATACGTTACCGAAATTGATATTTCTGTTGTTACTTATTTCAATACTTGAATGGATTCAATACAGAATGACGGGCTCATTTAATTCACGAGCTCATTTTTGTATCACAGGAGGATTTATCCTGCGTATCGATTCGAATATTGAAACAGGTAATGTTATTAATATTCCCATAAGTGCCAGATTTCAGGTCATTATGTGTATCGATTCAAGTATCGAAATAAGTAACAATGCAACTATTAATCTCAGTTTGAATCGATACCCAGAATTACCTGAAATGTCACACTTAGCGCGTTACTCGAATTGGTTACTTGGAAAAATACTTTGTCAATCTCAATCCAAGTATCAATTCGTGATTTCACCTATGTATCACAAAAAGTTTCATTCTGCATATCGATTAGAGTATTTAAAAAAGTGGCGATTGAAATATCAATTATGACAACGCCCGGAGTATTGAAGGCAACCATTATCGGACCACGCATTTGACCACCAATTCTCGCTCCACCATCAATAACCCTTTTGCCTCGATATCATAACCCCGTTGAGTGACGGACGTGAACCCAGACAACCAACTTCACATCACAGCGGGACGTCAGTCAAATCTCACGCAATGTTGTCGAGTTTCCCCACAACCCCCCATCATTTCCGCCATGTTTGAAATTTCAACTGAAAGTCACCCTCTCATTGGCCAACTTAAACCCTTATAATTTAATCAATTCAGCCCCTAGAATTTTTTTACTATTTTTCCCTGCATACAATCAGCCTCCAGAATCGACCCATAACCCTGATGATCTCCCATGAGACACCCTGTATATCATCTCAGTATGTTTCACTCTCATACATCTATACAGAAAATTTATACAGATGAAAAATGTAATACATCACAAAGTTCATATTTTCTTATCAGCCCATTCCTTTAATAATTACAAGTATCGTTAATATTTACAATCGTCTTATCTCTTTATGCCTTGTTGTAAGTTCGGGGAACAATTTGAGTAAAAACAATTACTTCGTTTAACAATAAATATATTAAAGATTGCAATAATAAAATAGGATATATTTGAACAACGAATTTACACGTGTTTATACGTCCGCCATTAAAATCGACCAGATAGATTGACGCGCGTGACGACGGGATTACGATATATCAGGCGTCGATAAAAACATCTCGGCCGATATCCAGGCTGCCTTTGATACCTCTTCTCAACAAGCCTAAAACATATCACAGTGCTGTTACATTAAATAAATTAATAACAATGTGTATAAGCATTTTCATCAATTCATGGATCATCATATTTGATATTCATCCACAAGTGTGGACAAATCTTGTCTACGGAATTCATAACAGTGATTTGATTCGGTTGTAAATCATCAACTTTAGTTCATTCGTCATTCATCAAAATACACGCGTTATAATACGAATACTCTTTTTACTGATAATTTTTTGGTTGACGAAATTTACAATTCCAAAGAGGCAATATGTTATGTTGTTTACATTCAATTTTATTGGAAAAGCATCCAGTGGCACCTGTAGATTATGATCCGAGGGATACTCAATAAAAAGATGGTCATGAATTAACCATTTATATGGCATTGGAAAGCGCCATATCAAAGATATAATCAAATTTACGTCGTAAACGAGTATTTTCGAGACCACTAAGTCCTCCCCACTATATCCGTTATACAAAAGGAAACAGAAAAGTGATCTGCCATCAACCATTCTTAACCCAATATCCTCAAAAGCTACTCAATTGCATTTCCATTATTTGGAACGAAATCGATGAAAACTGGTGGACACAGAACTGGATGCTGTCTAAAAAAAACAAGCAAGGAGCAGCGAGCATGTGGTAGTGAACATCTCACTCTTTAATTTTTTTTTATACTTTCTTTGCCATCAGTAAATTGATGGTGGGCTTCCGAATGGTTTTTAGCGTAATAAAATTTAATTTTGCTAAGAATTCAAAGACAACCTAGGCCACTTTATGGGCATGGAACGGTTTCAAAAAGTGAACTTTTCGTGAGAAGACCTTTTCCGCGAAGACCTCGCTTCGCTCGGTTTGATCGCGGTTTACGGGCCTTCTGACGAAAAATTGCATTCATCACACGGTCCAAAAGTATTTTCTGACAAATGTGATTATAGGCCTCGCCTTCGGCTCGGCCTACAAAGCCACATTCGTCAGAAAATACTTTGTGGACCTTGTGATGAAAATAACGATTTGAGGCAGGCATCACAAATTTTTTTTTTTCAATTGAAATTGTTTGGGTAGTTTTCAAGATATTTTCAAAAAAAGGTTCATGAGCAACAATTTCATCAAAACTACTGAGTCGATTATGCTGAAATCACGCTTTAGTCCTGAGCGTTAGTCCTGATTAATACCTATAATCTGACAAACTCGAGATCTTTTCTGAATTTTTCTACGCCTTCAAACCTTTGATTCGTTAAAAGTTGAACATAAGCTGGACATCCGCACAGACACACATAATCTTAGGAAGTGGTATTTTTCAATTCCGTACCATTCTACATTATTTCCAGGCTTAACAAATTGATCTGTTGATTTTTGAAAAACTGAGCGCGTAGAAGAATTTTCAGCGACAACCCGAAAAATTGAAATATTTCAAAAACTTCCTGTGTCGGGGTATACATATTTTGAGGATTGAGATAAGAGATATCGAGACAAATATTTTGAGAAAAAAGAATTGAAATCGGTTGAGCAGTTTTTCAGATATTCTGGAAAATCGGTTTGATACAAAGTTGAATATCTCTGAAACTAATCATCCGATTCAGTTTATCTTCAATACGAACCATTGTAGTAATAAGAGGAAACTTTATGCCAAATTTCAGGTTGATACGTTGATTTTTTTCAAACTGAGAGTGCGTACAAGGATTCTTTGCGAAAAACCGAAAAATTCAAATTTTTCAAAAACTTTGTGTTGGGGTATATATATTTTGAGAATTGAGATAGGAGACATCGAGACGAATATTTGGAAAATCTCATTTCAATCAAATTTACCCGAAGTATAAATCGAACAACTGCAAGTTAGCTAAAAAAAACGATGTGCAAGCCTGATGTTGTCATCGAGTTTTCCAAAACCTAAAAATACAATCGACATTGAAGAAGTATTGAAGACAAAGAGAGAGCAAGACAGAGACAGAGAGAAAGGAGACAAGAACGAAGTAAGATTGATGAGCACTATTGAAAAAGAACAGGAAAAAGAGATATTCATTGAATTATTAATTCTTACTACAGAAAATTTAAGAATTTTTTTTTTTTTTTTTAACCTTGATGAATAATTTAGGGGAGAGTGGGGCAAAATGAAACAGTGTAAAAAACGACTATTCGACGCAATTCAAGCAACTTTTTTTTTGTTCTTCATATTTTCATAGAGGAGGGTGGAGCAAAATGGAACAGACGAAACAACGACTATTCGACACAATTTGAGGAACTTTTTCTTTGGTCTGCCTATCGATAGCTTAATAACAGAAGGACATAAGTGGTGAAAAATTCTATTACACTAAAAACGAAGTTTGGAGGTTTCCATCCATATTTCCCGATTCCTCTCCAATTTTTGTTGATTAAATATTTCTTGGTGCTTACGTCTTTCTTTTATTAAGCTGTCAATATGCAGACCAAAAAAAAAGTTGCTCACATTGTGTCAAATAGTCGTTTTCTCGTCTGTTTCATTTTACCCCATCCTCCTCTGTTAAAATATGAAGAACAAAAAAAGTGTGTGTGTGTGTGTGAGTAACTATGTCAAGCTGAACTCTTGCCCAATGCTAATTTATTCAATTAAATTTTCACAACTTTCTTCTATGAGAATTTTTTTACAGGAACATTAGGGGGCGTCCATAAATCACGTGATCCAATTTTGGCTCATTTCTGACCCCCTCCCCCCTAGTGATCAATCGTGACATTTCGTCGACCCCCCCCCCCGGCATGTTATCACGTGTGTTTTTTTTCAAAGCTCAGTATGAAAAATGATCGCATTTGAAAAAAAAAATTTTTTTTTGTTAAAAAGAACTCTTTTATACACGTCTAATGAACGAAAAATAATGTTATTCCAGAAACAAATCGTTAAAGTATATGAGTGATAGTTTCATCTCTTAAGTATATTAATTTCAATAGTATAATGTTTCGATATTTGATATCGATCACTCTGCAAATAGTTTCTCTTTGGAAATAGCCTTTTCTATCGTGTCTTTTTGGGAAAAGTCTTCTCTATATTAGCACGTTTCGTACAGAAGAGACTCTGAATTTATGAGTCGTCATCAATCCAAGGATTGTTAAAACATCGTTCAATACTAACAAACACTCTACTGTCAGGATTCAACAATCAGTTATTGTCCAGTTGAATCATATCTTCGTTTTATTTATCAGTCAACTCATCAAATGTATTTACCGAATAATTTCTTGAGTATTTGAACAAAAAAATACACGTGGTATCCCTCAAGACCCCCCCCCCCCCC
>NW_021680647.1:73256-82287 GCF_001412515.2 Diachasma alloeum
CCCCCCCCCCCTAAAAAGTGTCACGTGATTAATGGACGCCCCCTTAATATCTAAATTTAAGTAATTCAAACTTCAGGATCATATATGATAATTAACTGAATTTATTCCGGGAAAATAATTGAATTGAGAAAATAATATAATTCGAAAGTAAAAGATTGGATTTATTCTTGTCAATTGTTGCTCTTTGAAATTAATTACAGGATTACCTGGAACCAAATCCATGATTATCCTCACAATCCTCGGGAAAATCCTGACTTTTCTCGGCACAAACAACTCGCTATATTTTTCTGATAATCTCCGCAATAATATTTACTCGTAATTAAATATCCGGCACTCAATTCCGCAGCCACGTAATATTCAATTTGTACTTACAATACCACATGTCTAATTTCCGGGAATTTCGTCTGCCCTTTTTAAGAATTGAATTTTTCCGCTCTCTCTATTTAATATTTCCTCCGCTAAGGACGTCAGGCTTCACAGGAAGACCCTCCGGAAAATTCATCACTCACAATAGTGAATATTATTATTACTTAACTACTTATAACTAATCGATTTATAGTGTCACCACTGTCAGATGTGATAGGAGTGACGGTACGGTGCAAAGTGTCCCACAGATGGCTGGTCTTCGTTGTCCCAGGTCATCATCTTTCCTTTCCAATTTCTCCCCAAATCTCTCAGCTAATGGAAAAATTCCCTTCTTCAATTTGCACCGGAGAGATAACTGACCTTCCCGACTACGTTGTGATTGGGTAGTCGATCCGACTATTACGCCGCCGAATGTCAAGGTGAATAATTAATTCTTCCCTAGATCCTCGTCCTTGTTCTGGATTGGTCGAATAGTTGACCCGAGCGTCGTCAATATCAGGGTCAAGAATCTTTGATTAGTTGTGTCAACTCGTCAGGGGTCCCAGTTATCGACCTCCTCTCCTGTTATCAGGCAATTGTTATGTTTCCCCTTCAGTGGCTGTTATTCATCTCGGGGGTATGGATTTATATTCCGGAAGTTCCTATTTTGATTTTCCGAGAGTTCCAGGTTCTCCGGGAAATTATTTCGTTGGATGAATCCCATTCTGGCTGATGTTTTGGTGAATTCGGGCACTCCTCACCACCAACTGTCACTGGGTAATGTTGTCATCATTCTTGATTTCTCTTGACATTCTCTTTTCATCTTCTCTGTTTTTCCCAGATTTATCCTGAGGAATTTCTTCTGCTTCTTCTCGATACTGGGATATTATCTTTTATATTCTCCCAGTATTTAGCCAGTTCTCAATGTTGTTATTCCTTGCTACGGCCTCTTCAATAGTCGAGGTCATTTCCCACTGGTAAGAGATCGTTTGAGGTCCTTGAAGTGTATTCTGGATGCTTCCTGATGTCTGCTAGGGTTTATCCGGGTTCCTCAAGGTTCCGGGCAGGGTTTCGCGTATTTAATTTTATTTTTACTACTATTGAGGAAGGAAGGTGAGGTCCCATTGATCATATTAACGTAATTCGGTTTTCTAGGATTATTCATAAGTGAACGAGGTCTGGCCCTCGTCACAACGGGTATATATATTTTGATTGATTAAGATAGAGGACATCAAGACGAACATTAAAAAAAAATATTGAAATCAGTTGGATATTTTCCGAGATATTTGGGGAAAAGCGTAAAAAAACAAATCACTATTTCTCAAAAACTAATGGACGGATTCAGCTGAACTTTGGCGTACAGTTAGTCCCAAATTATACCAATAAACTGACAAAATTTCAAATTATTTACCTGTTTATACGTCAATTTTAAGAAAAAGTGACCACCGACTGGACATGATCACACACAGACATGGTCCTAAAACTTCGTATTTTTCCGTTTCAGAACATTCTGCATCGTTTCCAAGCAAAATTAGCGAGTCGAAAAATCGATTGAATGCAATACTTCCATTCGGAAGCAAAACAATCAGGATTGGGATGTGAAGCTTTCGCTTCTTGCATATTGATGACACATCACTTCTATTGTGTACATACTAACACAAACCTCCATAAATTACGAGAAATCATCAACAGTAACAAAGATGAGAATACACTTAAAATTTCCGTGCTAAAAATCGAAAATGGTCAATATCTCGAAAACTTCGTATGGACGACTATACATATTCCGATTGATCTAAATAGATGATCTTGAGACGAGCATTTTGAAAAAAAAATACTGAAATCGGTTGATTCGTTTTTGAGATATTGACCAAAATAGTTGTATACAAGAAGTGGAATATCTCAAAAACATCCCCACCAAATTCCAAACTCCGATCTCAATTTTTCCTCAAGTTATCGTGCGAGCAATGAATTTAAGGAAAAAATCGAAAATAGTCAATATCTCCAAAACTTCGTATGGACGGCTATGCATATTCCGATCAATCTAGATAGAAGACGCTGAGACGAGCATTTTGAAAAAAAATTGAAATCGATGCAGTCGTTTTTGAGATATTGACCAAAATGTTTTTTTTTACAAAAAGTGTAATATCTCAGGAACTACTGGACCGATCGGGCTGAAACTGTGCACCGAAGTTATGCTCAATAGTACCTATTATAGGCCAAAATTTCCAGAAAATGTTATATTTTCTGAAAAATGATCACCGAAAAATCGAACAATCAGACCCGGACATACAGACATTTTCTAAAAAAATCAATTCTTCACGTTTCATACTATTCTACATCATTTCCAGGCAAAATTAGAGAATGTCAAAATCCGACGAATACAATTCTTCCAGTCGGAAGCAAAAGTGAAAATTTTCAAGATATAAAACTGAACCAGTAATCGATGAAATCACACATGGGAGAGTTTGTGGTTCAGCGGGAAGGGATTCATTGTAGGGAACATCATGAACTTCCCTGCCCTTTTCGTCGATAAAAAAATTTCCTTGGCACACGGAAAAAGTGAATGGTAGGGTTACTTTTATATGGTAGAGGTTACCATAAATTATGGTAAAAGGGTTTCTAAGTCAATCTCAATAGTAATTTTTACTATGTTCAACAGTAAAGCGTACTAATAAAATTGGGTGGTGCCAGATGGTATGGTCTTTTACCTACCCGTTCCAGTACCTACGCGGTACCCCAGCCTAATTCCCTACCCGCACTTGCCTCTAAGCTAACTTATATCTAACTCCACATAACTAACTCTACATGCACTGGGTTCGTTTTCCGGCGATGAAAAAATCTTTCATCACCGGGACTCGAACCTGCGCTACTGGGACGCTTTGGTTTATAGGGCCAGCACGTTGACAACGAGCCCAAAGACGTCCACCAGTAAAGCGTACTATGTTGTATAGTAATCAATACTATTCGAACAATATAGCAATGACAACCATTATTATGGGAGAGATTACCATGTGGATGGTAATCAGTACTATTTATACATGGTAATCTCTCCTTTTCTCGATATCGTAGAAAATACTAAAAATAGCCATCAAAACAATTAAAATTGAATTATCGGTTACTCATCAACAAGTCTTTACCACCACCTTTTCTCCCTGGTCCAGCTCTTAACAAGAGATTAGAATTAGATCCAAATTATCGGCATTTTCTGCCAGTTCTCCCGTCCAATCCATCTGGAGATATTACAATAGTAAGCTCTCTCAATTATTTGGGACATAATATCAGCGAAAACGTAATATTGATGATGCCGACCGAGGCTGGTCCTCAATTACATTCGATCAATATCGTAATCCTAGAGCCAAATAATCAAGTTATTCTTTTTACTCAACAATTACAAGAATACTCCGGGGGGTTGGGGGGTGGGAAGGGAACAAATCGTAAAGACCCGAAAGGGTATACGAGAAGAATAGTACATTAGAGCACTAGGGCACTAAGTTCGTTTTCGACGAATGTGAAGGTTACAGGTCGAGCCGAAGGTGAGGTCTGTATTCACATTCGTTGAAAACGAAGTTTGTGCCCGAGTGGTCTATAATATTTTATGTCTTGCGACCGTAAACCGCGTTTGAACCGAGCGGAGCGAGGTTAGAAACGCGGTTTATCGGTCGCCGTGACATAAAAAAATTTATAAATATATATCCCACTTGAAATTTCTATCTCATTATACTCATCATTATCATGATATAGTTTAGTGATCATTATCTTTTATATTCGTGACATTTTATGACTTTTTCACGTTTTACCATATAATATAGGTCATGTTACTATAGTGCATGGCAATCTCTCCTATAAACTATGGTAAACTTTACCATACGACTATGGGTCGCTTTACCATAATTAATAGTACACTCTACCCTGTAACATGGTAGAGGGTACTATTCAATATAGTAATTTCTCCTATGTTCATAGGCTTCATTCCCATCGAGAGACTTACCATGGCCCATAGTATGTAATACCATACCCCATAGGAATCATTACCATACCATAGTAATGCTTCCTAAATTTTAGGAATACATACAAGTCGTAAATTTGATATGGGACTCTCTACCATGGCTCTTCTCTCCGTGCAGTTAAAAGGGCAAGAGGCTGACGAAACAAATGAAAAAGAGGAGAGTCGTGTAGTTGTACGTGAACGCGTTGAACTTTTACCAGCTGAAAGTAAATATTTAATTGGCCCCGAGGAAGAAATCCGGATGCTCATGAAATGCATGTACATTTGGGATTACGTAGTTGTCTTACACGTGTCTGATCTTGTTTTATGTGGGTCAGGGAGGAGCATTTGGTCGTCTGAAATGCATCGACATTCGCGAAAGTTTATTGTCGATATTGAGGGAGTTTTTAACCCTCGATCACTCGCTCAATGAGCGCGGCGTCGCCCGTTTTCGTTTTTTTGTATTTTCGCGTGTTTTGGTTGCTTAAAAATTCTGGCAAATTTTAATTCGTAGTTCAATTCTTTTATTAAACGTCGGCGTTCTCTGTTTTTTTTCTCAAGACATTTTTTTAACTAAAAAATTGCAGGCGGCTGTATCTTCGATACAGCTGTAATTGTACGTGGATACGTCCATGGTCTTTCCTTCTTTCTCGAATTTCCTAGAAACTCTTTGAATTCTCTAGAATTTTCAAAAACTGCTTGAATTCTCTCGAATTTTCTAGAAACTCCCTGAATTTCTTCGAAATTTCTATAAACTTGGATTTTTTCGAAATTTCAAGAAACTTCTCAAATTACCTCCCTATTGAAACTATGCACGTATCTACGTCAAAAAAAAAAGAACGGACAGAAAAGCGGCGCTCGCTGCCTGGTGCGAGTGAGACGCTGCCAACCGCTCGAGCGACAGTGTTGCTACATTCATACTACGCTTGAAATGTGCGCATGATCCATATATGATTGTTGATGTCCTAGAAAATAGTATATTGTGCATCAAGGGCGGAAAGTCATGTTTTCTCGCCCGAGGTGCACATGCTATTTTTTAACACGCCTGCAAAGGAAAGTTCGTATTTTGCTCTTTGATGAGCGGAAGGAAAGTACAAACTTACCGTGCAGGTGTGTGAAAAACGATATTTTTCACACACCTGCACGGAAATTCCCTCACGCCCACGTGCCCCTCACGCTCTTGACTTTCCGCCCGAGGGAGTAACTTTCCACCCGAGAGCGGGAAGTACTCACTTTCCTCCCGCTCATCAGGGAGCAAAGTACGAAATTTCCGTGCAGGGGTGTGAAAAAGTAGATTATTTCAAGAAAAAATGTGTCAAGCCGAAATCAGCTTGAATCGACCTGATTTACGTGGATTTTTCCACTTCATTCAAGTTGATTTTCGGCTTGATTTAAGTGGATTCTTCGACTTAATTCGTGTCGATTTTTCGGCGTGATTCAAAGCGATTTTCCGGCTCAATTCAAATCGATTTTTAGACTAGATTCAAAGTGATCCTACGGAATTATAGATGGGGGGGAGAGGGGTTATATGTAGGAAGAGTTCATATATGTGGGTTTTCATGAATGAGGGTAGGGTTGTGTGTGCGTGGGAGGGGGGTGTAAATGGAATGTTTCATCAACGGGTGGAAGTTCTAAATCGAACGTGTTATGTGTGGGGGGGGGGGGAGAATTCCCGTAGCGGAGAAGGGTCTTATACAGGGTGTAACTTTATTGGTGGAATATCTCCCGGCCACCCGTGCAGGGACCCCCACTGAATGCTAGAAAAATCTAAAAAAAAATATTTATTTAGCCAATTTTAAATGATTAATAATTAACGTGGGCCAATGGGGAGGCCGGGTTATGACGCGTAAGAGTGAGTGGTAGCGGCTGATTGACGTGTGGCAACAGCGCGTTAGAGAGACGTCGAAACATGAGGGAGACGGCGGAGCAGTTGAGTGACACCGCTCTGCCGTTAAATTCAGTTCAATACCCATTCAACTATCCGTAAGTGACGCACTCAGGCGACAAAATTTATAATTGATTTGACGTTCTAACTGCCTGTCAAACCGCACTTTTGACAAACAAATCTTGATTATTCTCTTTCAATAAACATTTTAGCCTTTAAATTGATTAGTTGATGAGAAAAGTCCATGGAAACTTTATTTTTAATTAGACAACCTACTAAACCCTTCATTTTTCATCAGAAAAACCGACCATAATAATGATAATGATGATGCCATAGGTGGACTAGTCGTGCGTGATTATACACCACAGGTGTACTCTTCGTGCACAATCAGTGCACCACAACGGCACTACGCGTGCGTAATCGCTGCGCTACAAGTACGCTGCTCATGCGCATTCGCTGCACCACTAGTGCACTATTCGTGCGCAATCGCTGCGCCACTAGTGCACTACTCGTGCGCAATTGGTATGCCACAAGTACATTGCTCGTGCGCGATCGGTACACCACTAGTACACTACTTGTGCGCACGCCTTCAATTCAGCTAGGTGGAACTGCATCATGGAGGCTCTTGCCAAACTGGACGTGCCGGGCTACTTGCGGAGGATGGTCAGTAGCTATTTCAACAAAAGGGTCCTCATGTATGATACCGAGACTGGGCCTGAGAAGTACAAAGTGACAGGAGGAGTACCCCAAGGTTCAGTCCTGGGTCCCCTCCTGTGGAACATCATGTACGACGGGCTGCTGAAGCTGAAACTGCCCTCGCGGATTAAGCTTGTGGCATTTGCAGACGACCTGGCTGTGGTCATCATCAGGAAACACCTGGAGGACATGAAGCGTGTTTTCAGCATAACGTTCGAGACGATCCGCTGCTGGATGGATTTTGTTGGACTGAGCCTAGCGGAACCTAAGACGGAAGCCGTATTGATCACCAGCAGGAAGAAGATCGAGACGATCACGCTGCAAGTCGGGTCTTGTGAAATCACCTCCCAGGCATTCATCCGATACCTGGGGGTGATGATCGATGCACGACTGAATTTCAAGCAGCAAGCTGAGCACGTGGGGACCAAGGTATCTGGTGTGAGATCCACCTTATCACGCCTCATGCCAAACATCGGGGGACCCAAGCAGAGGAGACGACCACTACTGTCCTCAGTGATTACTTCCGTGCTCACATATGCCATCCCCATCTGGGGAACTGTCCTACAACTACAGGAAGCACGACGTAAGATCGCACCAGTCTATCGACTCAGTGCCCTTAGAGTCGCAAGTGCATACGGACGGTTTCTGAGGACGCAGTGTGTGTCATCGCAGGAATGTTGCCGATCGAGATTTTGAGGAGATTCAGGAGCGGAAAGCTCTGTATGAGCGTAGAAGATCCGAAGTGCTGAGTCCTGAGGAGTTGACGTCTGAAGAAAGGCGAAACAGCCTAAGGCGATGGCAGCTGAAGTGGGACAACTCCACCAAGGGGAGATGGACCCACCGCCTGATCCCTAAAGTGGATGTCTGGCTAAATCGCGGACACGGGGAGGTGAACTACTACCTGGCGCAGATGCTTTCTGGGCACGGATGCTTTAGAGCGTACCTTCATCAATTCAAGCCTAAAGATTCCTCGGAATGTCCGACCTGCCCGGAAGTGGATGAAGATGCGAAGCATGTGTTCTTCGCATGCCCGCGTTTCAGCGAGACCAGACATATCTGGGTGTCTATACTGAAAATGGAAGTACTGCCTGAAAAACTAATGGATTTTCTACTAGCTTCGCAGGCAGCTTGGGATGCAACGAGTCACTTTGCGGCTGTAGTCATAAAAGAGCTCAGGAAAGAGGAACGGGAGCGCAAGGCTGCAACACAGGCGGAAAACCTATTGGAACCTCCTATCTACACCCAACATCTTCGTAGACCAGGAGGACGTACATAAGGTTGAAATGAGGAAGAGCAAACAGCTGAGACCTCCCTCGCGAAGTAATACTTAACGGTGGTGCCGCGAGGGGAAGGAAAGGTCAAAGATTACTAGGGTCATGTTCGGTTTTTTAGTCCGTATGGGTTGCACATTCGCCGAGCAGATACTTGCTCGTGGTCGCTACCATCTAGACCTGACCGACTCGGACACTACACTTCATACACCACCCGTCTGAAGTGTGTTAGTGCGTAAAGAGCATTTTTCCGTTCATGAACCCAAAAAAAAAAAAAAAACACTACTTGTGCGCAATGGCTGGGCCACAATTGCTCTACTCGTGCGCAATCACTGCGCCACTAGTGCACTACTCGTGCGCAATTGGTATGCCACAAGTGCACTACTCGTGCGCAATCGGTACGCCACTAGTGCACTACTTGTGCGCAATTGCTATGCCACAAGTGCACTACTCGTGCGCAATTGGTACGCCACTAGTGCACTACTTGTGCGCAATCGCTACGCCACTGGTGCACTACTCGTCCGCAATTGGCATGCCACAAGTGCACTACTCGTGTGGAGTCGGTACGCCACTAGTGCACTATTTGTGCGCAATTAGCATGCCACAAATGCACTACTCATGCGCAATGGGTACGTCACTAGTGCATTACTTGTGCGCAATCGCTGCGCCACTGGTGCACTACTCGTGCGCAATTGGCATGCCACAAGTGCACTACTCGTGCGCAATCNTACTGAAAATGGAAGTACTGCCTGAAAAACTAATGGATTTTCTACTAGCTTCGCAGGCAGCTTGGGATGCAACGAGTCACTTTGCGGCTGTAGTCATAAAAGAGCTCAGGAAAGAGGAACG
>NW_021680647.1:82333-94515 GCF_001412515.2 Diachasma alloeum
TGCGCAATTGGCATGCCACAAGTGCACTACTCGTGCGCAATCGGTACGCCACTAGTGCACTGCTGATGCGCAATTGGCACGCCACAAGTGCACTACTCGTGCGCAATCGGTACGCAACTAGTGCACTACTTGTGCGCAATCGCTGCGCCACTAGTGCACCACTCGTGCGTAATCGCTGCGCCGCAAGTCCACTACTGATGTGCAATTGACATGCCACAACTTCTCTACTCGTACACAACCGTTATGCTACTAGTGCACTACTCCACAAGTGCACTACTCGTGCGTAAATGGTGCGAGGCGGGTGCACTACTCGTGCGCAATCGGGGCGCCACAAAAGCACTATGAGTGCGCAATTGGTGCGCCAAAAGTGCACTACTCGTGCGCAATAGGTGCGAAATAGGTGCACTATGTGCATTGATTGTATTGTACTCGACTATTACATTTGTTGCATGTGACTAATGCACCTATGACTTTTGATATTAATGCAGGTATTGCGCATGATCAGTCGTCCTGTGGCACACGTACTGCGTCCGAGTAGTGCATTAGTAGCGCACTGATAGCACTCCTGAGTAAAGTAGTTCTGGTGCACCGATTGCGCACGACTATTGTACTTATGAGGCACCTATTACGCACGAATAGTGTACTTGAGGCGTACCGATTGCGCACGAGTAGAGCACTCGTGGCGCACTGATTGCACACGAGTAGTGTACTTGTGGCAGAGCTATTGTCGACCAGTAGGGGACTTGTGGCGTATCTATTACGCATGGGAAGTGCAACTATGGCATTCTAATTGCGCATTAGTACTGCACTTGTGGCGCACCGATTGCGCACGAGCAGTGTACTTGTAGCATGCCAATTGCACATCAGTTGTACACTTGTGGCACACCGATGACGCACGAGTAGTGTACTTATAGCATGCCAATTGCGCATCAGTAGTGCACTTGTGGTACACCGATCGCGCACGAGTAGTGCACTAGTGGCGTACCGATTGCGCACGAGAATCGCACTTATGGCCTACGAATTGCGCATCGGTAGTGCACTCGTGGCGCACCGATTGTGCACGACTAGTGTACTTATGGTGCAGCTATTGCCGACGAGTAGCGGACTTATGGCGTATCTATTGCGCATGAGAAGTGCACCTATGGCATTCCAATTGCGCATTAGTAGTGCACTTGTGGCGCACCGATTGCGCATCAGTAGTGTACTTGTAGCGTACCGATTGCGCACGAGCAGTGCACTTGTGGCATGCCAATTGCGCATCAGTAGTGCACTTGTGGCACATCGATGGCGCACGAGTGCTTCTGGCGTTGTGTACTTCTGGCGTACCTATTGTGCACAAATAGTGCACTAGTGGCACATCGCTTGCACACCAATAGTGCACTAGTGGCGCAGCGATTGTGCACCATTAGGGCACTAGTGACGCAGCGATAGTGCACCAGTAGTGCACTTGTGGCGCACCGATTTCACAGGAATACTGCCGTTGTGATGCACTGATTGCACACGAAGAGTACAGATGCGGTGCATAATCCCGCACGACGAGTACACCTATGGCATCATCATGGTTTTTTTATGAAAAATCAACCATAAAGGGGTTAGTAGGTTCTCGTATTAAAAATAAAGTTTCTACGGGCATACTCCTTTTCCTCATGAACAATCTATGGAAAGGATAGAAAAACTAATTATTTTGGTCGTGTTTATTGTGCGTGAGAACAGTTGAGGTGGCAAACAAGAGGGAAAGAGAATAGTCAAGATTTGTTTGTTGAAAGTGGGGTTGGAGAGGCGTTGAGTTTGTCGAATGAATTTCAAATTCCGTCGTCTGTGCGCGCCATTTCCCAAGCGACCTGAAATTAACGGCAGAACAGTGTCACTTGTCGCGTCAACTGCTAGTAACGATGTAAGGTCCCTAAGTTAGTCACCATATTCACTAAATAGTACATTATAGTACAAGGGCACAAATTTCGTTTTCAACGAATGTGTAGTTTACAGGCCGAGCCGAAGGCGAGGTCTGTACATACATTCGTCGAAAACGAAATTTCTTACCGAGTGCTCTATAATATTTTATGTCAAGTCGTGCAGAAGTCGAGTTTTGAGCAGGATGCGCGAAGCGCAGCGTGCGATAAACTCGACTTATTGCACGGCGCGACATAAATGTATATTATAGTTTGCTTGAGCCAACGTGATTGGTCCCGCATCTTTTTGCATATCGTATTTGAAGTTGGAGTGATTTTGAGAGTAGCGTTATGAAGCAGATACGTCTTGAACGTCAAACTGATCAGATATTTCCATAATCAAACTCTTTTGTTGTTAAACAAAACCAAATATATCAAACAAATAATATAATCAATATTCAGTGTTCACCTAAATAATTGTGTGGTTCAATTTATTTAAAAACTGCCTATCCAAATTTCCGCACTTGTAAGCAGAGTGGTTCAGCACTCCACGGGCACCGGACCTGCCATCTACATTTCTGGGAACCAGCTCGGTACGTAACATTTTTTTGGTGACAGCGGTAAGATAGTTGAAAACAAAAAGGACAAAACCTGGAATAATAATAGTGCCGGCTTGCAAGTGTGTGGTGATAACAAACTGAAAAGTGCATATACTATTTTATAAATGAGTTAGAAGTCTTTCGGCCTGGTGAAATTTCCTGAATATATGAATAAAAACTACGCTGTTAAATAAAAAAAAAACTTAAAAGGTGAACCTCAGGACTTAAAATAAAAATAAAGTCGAACGTCTCCAAAAACCTATCGTAGCGATCGAATAAAACATTGACAGTTACCTCAATTATAAAACTATCAAGCGCACTTCTCTTTCTTCGGTTATTTGTGCACGGTTTTTCCAAAGATGAAGAGCGAATGCCGGAGAAGATGATGTCGGTGACCGTGTAAAGTCATTTCCATCGAAATCATACGCGCTAGGGAGACGAAAAGGCAGAGGAAAAAAAAATCTACAACACTAAAACGAGAAAACTGAGTCGTAGCTGAGACAACCAGAGGGTATCCTGGGGCCAGAAGCTGAGCCGTAGCTAAGACAACCAGGGGATTGTAGCCACCGACCGGTGGCCGACGGAAGCTGAAGAAACTGAGGACGTCCGCTAGTCAGCAGCCAAACAGCCCACCCAGTGATACCGCTAATAAAGACTATAAGTGAGACAGATAGATCAGAATTATATGATAAATCTACTAATGAGTAAGTCAAAAATTTTAATCTAAAAATGCCGCGGAGAAATAGAGATATTTGCCTGAGTGGTAGTGGTGCGTTCCAGGTAGATCCGACAGATGTTGTTCCTCGATGTTCCTCTCGTTCCCCCAACTGTAGATGCGCAGCAGCCAGCTTCCGAAATTCGTGAACCGCGTCGACAAATTCCAAATCTTGCACCCCAAAATAATGAACTAGTAACACATCCCCAGAGTTCTTCAGATACCTCATCCATCCCTAACATTGTCGAAGTCGAGTCAATTTCGCAGGATGTATCTTATTTACCTTTGAAAATTGTCGGTGAACTTATCCCTCGCTTTGACGGAAAATAACTTAACAAAATTCCTGCAGCAATGTAAAATCGCAGATGCACGCGTTAAAACCGCAGATCGTAAAAATTTGCTCGCAATAATTTCTAGCAAAATCACGGGTCATGCCGATCAACTCCTCGCAAGTCGTCGCACACCTGAAACCCTCAATGACTTGATTGGATTATTAAAGACTGGTTTTTCACGATTTTTCGATATTGATCGAGTGAATGATGAATTGCGTAGGTTGGCCCAGCGTGACGGTGAGGGTACAGAATTGTTTGGGACTCGCGTTTTAGAGGTTTTGACACGCGGTTTTGAAGCTGCCAAAGAGAACTATGATGGAGGTGAAGTTCTCGGTGTTGAAATGCTCCTTAAAAATTCGCCCATAACTTGTTTCACCAGGGGATTGCGTGATCAATTACTCAGTACACTTCTATCAAAAGAAAAACCTTCTCTGGAAAATGCTATCGATATTGCGGTCAGGGTTGAACAGGAGACCTCGGAACGTTCTCGTCATCTTCAATCAACACCGAAATCGAATGATCGTGCGAAAGTTTATAACACAGGATTTTCATCTGGCTATGATTGCGGACGGCTGTCTCGTCGTGACGGTGATCGTTTTTCAGGCCGCACAGAGACCGTCGTCGTGATTGTGGACGTGACGACGAGCGTAATCGTGATAGGCGACGATCTTTTGAATACAGAACTGAAGTATATGATACATAGAGCCAAATATTTCTGAACCGATACATCAGTCAATTCATCAATAATAAGAGAGTATTTTCTATCACCAATATCTTCCACGAGAGAACTCAATATTGTTGGAGATAGTACGTTTTTCAAAAGTTGAGAACATTTTGTTCGATGAAGACGTATGGACTCAAGTTGACTCTTTTTTCCCAACTTCTGAACAATTTCTCCTAAATGGTTGATGGTTCTGACTGCACTGTGTAGTGCAACAAAAATGGATAGCTTTATCTCTGCTAATTTCGTAGCATCTCCAACCACATTAATCCCGAACGTTGAAATTGGCCTTTGATTGTTGAGAGATTCAGCGAATCGACGATGTTTCTGGGTTACGGCGTGGGCCAGCAAATCTGTCTTATGTGCTCTTAGGCCTACTTTGCAAAACTTACAATAAGCTTCTTGTCCTAATGCATTGGGATCTGGATTCTTTGATATCCAAGCTGGGAAATGAGAAAAATCAACGTGAACAATTGGGATCATACTTACCGGAAGGTTAACGCTAGAGACATAATATTTATTCGTCTGAAAGAACGATTTACCCTCACCTGCCATCTCAGGTGCCAATTCCCAGGATTTGTTGTAATGTTTTTCATATTTCCCATGTTTACCCATTTTCATATATATATTTTGTATTTAAGTTGTGATCATCGATCAAAATCAAGTATAAACACGCTTGACAATTGTGGAAACCGAAAGACTCCAATGGATGTCCGACACATGCAAACGCAGCCAAAACTGTACCGACAAAAGCGGCAACTGGTGACGAATTATTACACGAATTTGAATTTTTAATGATCAAGAAAATGTCGTTTCGCTTGTAAATGACATAAGATATTTGTTTAAAAGTAAAAAAAAATCAAATCGAGAATACGCCTAAAATTGCATAACGTAAAAAAATAGCCTAATTGGGTGATGGGCTAGAAACCTCAATCTCATACCGCCTGCCCGACTTCCCACCTCGCCTAAACGGCGGTAAACCGCCCAATCTGGCAACTCTGTGTCGAAACATGAGGGAGACGTCAGAGCAGTTGAGTGTATTACGTACCGAGCTGGTTCCCAGAAATGTAGATGGCAGGTCCGTTGCCCGTGGAGTGCTGAACCACTCTGCTTACAAGTGCGGGAATTTGGATAGGTAGTTTTTAAATAAATTGAACCACACAATTATTTAGGTGAACACTGAATATCGATTATATTATTTGTTTGATATATTTGGTTTTGTTTAACAACAAAAGAGTTTGATTATGGAAATATCCGATCAGTTTGACGTTCAAGATGTACCTGTTTCTTAATGCTATACTCTCAAAATCACTCCAACTTCAAATACGATAGGCAAAAAGGTGGGGGACCAATCACGTTGGCTCAAGCAAACTATAATATATATTTTAGTGAATATGGTGACTAACCTAGGGACCCTACGTCCCTACTAGCAGGTTACACGACACTTTCCCCCTTAATCAAAAAAAGTGTTTCCTAATGAAACAGCTTTTTTTATTTTCAACTCTCATCATCATTACTGATTATTAGTATTACACAGTATAAAGCACAGTATCCTATTATTTATCATCACCGAAATACAATGTTTTTCTTATCCTAATCATCCTTTTCTTCAATGGTATCGGGCCTAACAAAACCTAATTTCAATTTATTTGTATGTACGATCTTTCTTTTAACTTTATTGAGACCGATCTCCGCATTTGACTTCCCGTGCATACATACTATCTGGTAGGGCCGCATCCAACTATAATCGAACTTTGATGTTTTGGGTTCTTTCTTTAAATAAACATGATCGCCTACATGGAATTCCCGTGGATTGACATTTTTATCGTAGTACATTTTACTCCTCTCTTTAGCCTTTTCCAAGTTCTCCCTTGCTGTCGCTTGAGTGGCAGTTATCCTAACAAAAAGATCATCGAGATATTGGACGAATGTCCGAGGCACCTTTTCTTTCACGAATTCCGAAGGAATAATAGCTTTAATACCAAATACGAGCTGATGAGGAGTAAAACCTGTAGCTTCATAGACTGAAGTATTATAAGCAAACATCCCGAAACGGATCCAATCATCCCAATTATTCTTCTTACAATAATGCTTCAAATAATCCACGAATACACGATGAGTACGTTCCAATGAACCTAACCATTCCGGATGAAAGGCAGTAGATGTAATCCTTTAGATTCGAAAAATTTTGCAAACATTTTTCAGGACTTGACTGACGAAATTACTCCCCTGATCTGTGTGGATAGTCCTAGGATATCCGAAACGACTCATGAACTGTTCGGATAGAGCGGAAGCGATGGAGACTGAATCAATCGAGGATAGAGGAATTGCGTCTGAATGTTTCGTCAAGTTATCCTGGATAGTCAACAAATAACGATTGTTTTTATCTGTTTTTGGGAGAGGACCTACGATATTGATTTGGATTTTCTCGAAAGCTCTTTTAGGAGTATCCGTAATACGCATCGGCTGTTTCGTTTCTCTAGCGAGGATTTTATTCCTTTGACAACTGTCACAAGAACGGATGACGTCAGCAATTTTTTTACCCATCTTAGGCCAATAATAACTTTCACGGATACAAACCGTTATCACAAACTCAGAACTGTTAAAAATATTTTTCAGAAGAGCTCCTACTTCCAACCATTCGAATGAACTCAATTCCGGATATTTTCTGCGATACTGAATTTTTTCTCAATATTATTATCCAAAATCAACCTTTTCAGAGATTTAAGAGCACTTTCAAGGTCTCCAGTGTCGAATCACTATCAGATTTTTTGCAAGTAACCAAATGAAAAACGAGATGTTCTTTATCAGTGCGATAAGTTACTGCATCACCTAACCGAATAACATTATTTTTCAATTTTTCCAAAGAGAAGAAATTCTTATCAAGCAATTCCAAACCTATTGGGGATGTGATATTGAAATCAAGAGGAATAAAATTGATTAAATTGTCTTTTCGCATGTACAGGTGATCCTTGGAATGGAAAATAGTGGGAAATGGTTTCGGGGGTACCATCTGTTTGTCCAATTCGACTTGATTTTATTTAGTTACCAAAATGTCTCCAAAATTATTTTCGTCAAAATCTGACTCGATCTCTACTAAATCTACTGAGGTCGTCCCTAATCTGCATCGATTTTGATTATGTTCCGCAGCGTTTCCCTCGTTGGTGGAGTCTGCGGCATCCGCCTGATCCGGAGTCCTCTTCCTCGGATACTCGTCGACGAACAGGACGGACTGCTCGACAGAGGGTCCACGTTTCACTTCGCTGGCCGGTGCTTAAAGCGATATCCCGGAGATAACATCGTTAGCCAACCGACTCCCGAACCAGGGTGAGCTACCAGGCGATGAACACGATCCCATTGAACCTACTCTCTCTTCCTCTGAGACAAGTCTCGTATCATGAAGAATTTCTTCATCCTCGTCTGCAGTGAAGTACTCGTCATCGTCACTGTCGTTATCGTCAATGTGAAATATGGAAGATTCTAATTTATTAATTTTGCAAGACTCGTTCCCGACCTCATTGCAATCAGGGACAATGATCCCGCGCGCAATGAACAAAGCCCCAATCAACTCTTCACACTCCTAAACATCTTTGTTCGCATCAGAAAGCTCATCCTCACTGAAACTTAGAGTCGATAATTCGTCTGTGCAGCCGAATATCTTCTCTAAATACCTGGGATATAAAGCTCCTTCATTTATCTCTTCTGTCAAGTAAATTTCAGTTTCAGGTGGGAAAAGGTTATGAAGGTCGATGGGGTTGCGCGAGAGTGCATCGGCATTAGATTTAATTTTCCCAGGTTTGTATTGGATGTTATAATCATATTCGTTGAGAGGAAACCGCCAACGCATTAATTTCGATGTGGGATCCTTTGCGTTATGCAACCAAACTAAGGGGCGATGATCGGTGATAAGGGTGAATTGGTGTCCGTAAAGATACGGATGGAAATGTTCGATACCAAAGATTATCGCCAATAATTCCTTCTCCATCGTTGAATAATTAACTTCGGCATCCTTCAAGGTTCTTGAAGCATATGCAGTTGGAAGATCTTTGCCGATTCATCCCTGACTCAACACCGCGCCTATCGCGAAATTCGAAGCGTCTGTTGTGACGAGAAATGGTTCCGAGAACTTCGGGAACTGGAGGAGGCTCTGAACAAAGAATATACCGTAATTTTTCGAATGAGTCTTGAGCTGAGTGATTCCAAATGAATGCACTTCCCTTCTTCAACAATCGAGTGAGGGGTTTGACTATTTTAGCCATGTCCTTGATGAAACGCCCATAGTATCCAACAAGATCGAGGAACTGGTTTACATTTTTCCGCGTTTTTGGAAGGGAAAAATCCTTCACGGCTCTGACCTTGTCAGGGTCAGGCTTTACGCCTTTATCAGTAATTTCATGGCCAAGATAAATCAATTTTCGATGGAGGAAATGATATTTGTCCGCCTGAAGGGTTAAATTAGCGTCCCGTAAACGAGCTAACAAAGTTTTGAGTTTGCGTGCATGCTCTTCCAATGAACTAGCATAGATGACAATGTCATCCATGTAAACAAAGAGTTCAACACCTTAAAGACCTGATAGGATCATATCCATCATGCGCTGGAATGTGGCTGGAGGATTTTTTAAACCAAAGGGCATTTTATTAAATTCAAAGAAACCGAACGGGGTGGAAGAAACAGTTTTGTGTTTTGATTTTTCATCCATTGGGATTTCATGAAACCCGGAAGCCAAATCTAACGTAGTGAAATATTTCGTCCCACTGAGTTGGTCCAATATATCAGTGATATTTGGGAGCGGATATGCGTCACTGATTGTCTTTTCATTGAAAGCTCTATAATCGATAACCATACGCCAGCGTGGTTTCTCAGAAGAGTCAGCCTTCTTTGGGACTATCCACACTGGTGAATTGTATGGAGACGTTGAGGGATGACGTCATTTTTCAACAAGTCGTCAACTTGCTTTTGAATCTCATCTCGATGCATGGGTGGAAAACAATACTGCTTCGTGTTTACAGGGACCTCGTCTGTTGTAAATAAAGTGTGTCTGGCAGCGGATGTTGATCCTAAGTGGTCGCCGGGGAGAAAGAATTGATATGGGAATTGACAGATTATTTTCAAGACGCTGGCCTTTTTGGCTTCGTTCAAATCGGATAATTTCAAAACGTTAATCAATTGAGAAATTCTGTGTGCGACAGTTTTTGAAGTAGAGTTGATAGGATCGTTAGTGCGAGTACCTTCACGAGCAGGAGGTAATGTCTCAAAATCTTCTAATTCTACGGGGGAAAGAGTGAGAGTAATATGGCTAGTGGTGTTGTTAATTGCGAAGACTGACAATTCCATCCGTTTGCACAGCCGATACCTCACCTAAGAAAACTCCGGGTCCAGTATTTATTCGCCCAATGTAACCAGATTTTTTGTCACTATTTTTGATAGGGAGACACTAATTTCTTTGTCCGAGGGGGAAGCTCCAATGAAACATGTGATTGGAGGGGGAAATCTTTGTCATTGAGACGTAAAATACCAGGCAATTTACCCTTGAAATGTAATGACGCACCCTGTTCTCTCAGAAATTTTATGCCCAAAATTCCATCCGGTTTAATAGGGAATTTATTGTTTACAACTTGAAATTTTATATTAACACTTTCTAACGCGATTACGCCCTTCCCAAGAGTACGCAGCATGCCAGATCCAATACCAATAACGCCGTATTTAATTTTGTCGTTAACCGACACGCCCGATCTCAATGCCCGTTTCTTTATCAAATTTAACAGCGACCCAATATCAATTAAAAATTTGGAGTTGTTTCTAATAAATTTCAAATTTTTCAATGGAATTATTGGGAGCTTTCCGTTGTCCCCTGTCTCGATGTTGTAGCAGTGTCTGTGGAATTTACTCGCGCAATGAGAATCTCGCCCCGCGAGTTTTGCGCCTGCGGAGCGACTTTCGGGTTTAAATTATGCCGAGTGGAAATTTCGGTCAGGTCTTGATCAAGTTTGGATCGGGTTAGACCTGACCACTGATCAGGTATTGATCAAGTTGACGGATCCGGTTTTGATCAGACATGTTACGCCTCTGACCAATCCGGATTTGATCAGGACGAATGGATCCGAACTTGATCAAGTCAACTGTATGAAAACCAGATGACCTGTCTATCAGTATCAATAATAATTATCAATGATAATTAATCCAAAACAAAAGATAATTCAATTTCTTCACTATAGGCCGCCTCTCTTAATGAATCTCTACTGTTATTACCTCTGAAAAAGCTTATTATTTTTTTACCGTTGCTGGGGATCGAACCGGGGATCCTATGATTGCTAATCCTATGCCCTAACCACTACTCTATCGCGCTATTACTATTGAGTAAACTCTGTATTGCCTATATGATTTGTATCGGGGTATTCGTTGAATTTGCGATTATTCCTGATCTCGCTGATGCGCGTGTGTATTCCCAGAGATAAAATATGTTCAATTAAATTTTTATTTATTGCATTAATGAATAATAATAGTGATAGTAACAAAAACACTAATCAATAAATAGACATTTGGTGATTTTTTTCTCAAGATCATTTGCGTGTAAGTGTGATACTCCGCTAATACGTATTTACGGCATCATCTTTCCCCCTTTCTGTACATTTGAGAAGGGCTGGCGGGTAATTAAATAATTAATCAAATTAAATTCATTAAATTAAATTAATTTAATTTAATTTATTTTAATAATAGTATAACAATCCTTTTTAAAGATTGAAAATAATTATTGATAATGGTTGATAAAACTTAATCATAGTTAATTAAATTATCCGAAAAACTTATTAAAATTAATGTCAGGTGGAGCGGATCTGAATCTGATCATTTTCTCTTCAATTGACCCCTTTCAAATGCCGATCAAGGACATCAAATCCGAATTTGATCGAATTGGGGTCAGGCAGCCGACCTCAGGGTGAGATCGTGCCTACCTGATCAGAACTTGATCTGGATCATCCTGCAGTTGTTCGGATCCGATCTACTGGATCAAAACTTGGTCAGGTTCTCATTAAGCATCATCTGATCATGTCTACCTGATCAGAACTTGATCTGGATCATCCTGCAGTTGTTCGGATCCGATCTACTGGATCAAAACTTGGTCAGGTTCTCATTAAGCATCATCTGATCATGTCTACCTGATCAGAAATTGATTTGAACCCGCCTGTAGTTTTTCGGATCCAATCTGCTGGATCAGAAGTTGGTTAGGTTCTCATTAGGCATCATCGGATCATGTCTACCTAATCAGAACTTGATCTGAACTCGCCTGTAGTTTTTTGGATCCGATCTGTTGGATCAAAACTTGGTCCGGTTCTCATCAGACATCATGTGATCATGTCTACCTGATCAGAACTTGATCTGAACTCGCCTGTAGTTTTTCGGATCCGATCTGCTGGATCAAAACTTGGTCAGGTTCTCATCAGGCATCATCTAATCATGTCTACCTGATCAGAAATCGATCTGAACCCACCTGTAGTTTTTCGGATCCGATCTGCTGGATCAAAACTTGGTCAGGTTCTCATCAGGCATCATCTAATCATGTCTACCTGATCAGAAATCGATCTGAACCCACCTGTAGTTTTTCGGATCCGATCTGCTGGATGAGAACTTGGTCCGGTTCTCATCGGGAATCACCGGATCAGTCGAACCTTACAAAAACCTGATCAAGTTCTGATCGTGCTTCAAGTGGGCCTGAAGCAATTTCCATTCGGGATCTCATTGATTTTTCCATCTGAAATTTCCCTCGCAATTGATGAAAAACCTACGAATTTCAAAAAAATGAGATTTTTCAATAAAGAAGAGTAATATTTCAGGTAAAAATAATTTTTTGAACAGAAAAAAATTCAATAACAGTGTTCCAAGACTTCAGACCTTCAATACGCCTGCATAACTCACCCCCCCCCCCCCCC
>NW_021680647.1:94552-106428 GCF_001412515.2 Diachasma alloeum
CCCCCCCCCCTCCACGCCCCTCCGTCTGACCCTAAACTTCGCAATCTCCTTCCCACCCCCACTAATTTCAAGAATGTCAAATTCTCCATAAAAAAATAAACCTCTGCGGGTAAACGACTTCCAGGAAGGTCGACGTATGCACACACTCAGACGTAAAAAGTTTAACGAGTTTGACGAACTGGGGCTGGATAATATTGAGGCATTAAAACCACCCAAAGTCGTCTACTGGGAGGTGCATGAGGGTAGCCAACCGTCTATCGATCCCAAGGCTTTTACATAAACTACAAACACCGAGAATATATGACGTATACTGCGCATTCATTCCAGTGGACGATGGCGCACACAAATGATTTTTAGTGGATGTATATCACGCTGTAGAGGCGGGGAGGGTATTGAGGAGCGAAACGCGTTAGAGGTAGTGAAGACACGCCAACGAGTCTGACTGACCTCATTGCATAACTATGAAGTGCTTAAGAGGGCACGAGCGTAAAAAAAAATACCGAAATGCGGGCAAATCTGAGCTCCACAAATTCTCTTCATTTGGGGAATTCCGAGGCTCAAAAGTTATCAGCACCAAATGCTTAGTACTTCGAAAATGTTATGGAACAAGTTGAGGGTGGTCTGAGAAGGATAAATTTTTTTTTTATGTTTAAAAGTACGAGGTGGCTAACAGCTGTGAGTGCCGCCATCTTGGAAGTACCTTGCGGTTCAGGGAGGGGGATCCAAGCATCATGGCGACGACCAGACCTGTCAACCACCTCGTATTTTTAATCATTTATTAAAAATATTTATCTTTCTCACACCACCCACAACTTGTTCCATAACACCATCGTGGTGCTAAGGATTTGGTGGTGACCACTTTTGAACTTCGGAATTCACCAAAAGACGAGAATTTATGGAGCTCAGATTTGCCCGCATTTCGATAGTTTTTTTTACCCTCGTGCCCTCTTAAGGCTTAGATGCACTGAGAATTGCAGCTTTCAAATGATAATCGGGATTTTCCATGTAATTTTTTCATTTCTGGACATGAACAATGAATGAGAAATACTATAAGCGTATTTTTTACTTCGATAAATATCGATAAAACACGAGATTTTTTTTATTAAAAATTTGTTTAATAAAAACATTTTATTAATTTTGAATTAATAAAATAATTTCCCAATTGAGAATTTCGTATTTCATTATTTCATTCAATAGCAAAATTCATGCAGCAGTTCAATTTATTTAAGTATGTTAATTTTTCGTGTGAAGATGAAACCTTCAATCAAATAAATGATTCAAAATCATTGTTAATATTGTAATTAGAGTGGAAATCAGTTGCTATCGACATAATTTACTCGACAATGCCGCAAAATAAATTGGATTCTTCAATTGAAGCTTCAATCGCAACCGAAATGTTAATAAATTCAGTTTTATTCGCGAATATGATACTATGTAAAGAATATACACCCTTTCCACATTTAGAAAACAAAACATGATACACCTGCAGTGGAGGCGTAGTTTAAACCCTGAGTTTATGCCACTGACGTAGGTTTTGGTTATTCGGTATCTCTCGCGATATTTTATCTACGATTCAGAGAGGGGGGGGGGGGGACAAAACTTGTTTCTTTAATTGCTTTTATTCGAGTTTTCTTTACGGAAAGACGTAATTCTGCGTCCCTTTGCTATATCTCTTCTCTCGTTGTGCGTACAGTCGCGTACAGTGCGTACAGTTCAGTATCTTTCTATATTAAAAATCAATTTTGCTAAATCAAATTGTGTTAATAATTTTCAATTATTTTTATGAATTAAATCTTTAAAATTGCAAATTTTCATAGATTATTCGTTCCTCACCTACGTTAATTTCTTTAATTAAAGAAATTTGTCTGAATGTCTAATATTTTCATGTCAGTAATAGAAAAACAAGTGGGAAATTGCTCTTGAATTGCATAAAGTATAGTTATTTTTGCTAATAAATTAGCAATACGCTTCCGAATGGTTATTTTGCAAATCATTTCCCTCTATCACGTATAATTCATTGTTTATTTCATTTTATTAAATGAAATGAGATTTCTTTTGAACTAATTATGTCAGATTTTCAAATTAGTTGAATGTTATCATCATCATTATTCTTATTATCATTTTCTTCTGTACAATCGATTGTCTTTTTTACGTTTCTATCTCTTCCCTCTGCTCTTTGATAAAATGTTAATAGAAAAATTTTATTTATACATACTTGAATGAATTTGAAATATCACATTTGAAGAAACCATCAGAAAGCTCACTTTCATGAAAAATTTGGAATTTTCAACAATCATCATAATAAACTCATACTTCCCTTGCCCATAACAGGTTTGCATATGTTCTACCGTGTAATGCTCAATTTTTTCAAATGATAGAATATATGTTCATACCACCCATTTATCCAATTGAAGTGAGTCTTCTATGATAATTGGATCAATTTCAACTTTTTTTCATTTAAATAAATCGTGAAAGTAAATGTTTCAAAGTGATGGAAAAAAAATTACAATTCTTATGTAAATCAAAAAAATTAACTGTTGTCTTTATTATCTTCAAACTTCGATGAAATAGCATTGGAAACAATTTTTTCATACACAATTGAATGATTTTGAAGCATCATATTTGGAGAACCCATTGGGAAGCTTCCTGGGAAATTCATGAAAAATTCACCACAATGTAAAAATCATTATAAAAATCAAACCTACAGATATAGCTATTGTAATAATCTTTCAATTTCAACAAATTGGTGTTGAAATTGAATTTTAAGCTATGATTGAATCAATTTGAAGCATGGTATCCAAAGATATACCCGGAATTCTAATTTTCAATAAATGAAACGTATTTTCAAATTTTTATATAAATGGAAACAACGATTAATGCTATCACCTCTATCTTCGAACTCGGTCGAAAGAATACCCAAACAATCATTTTAAGCCATCATTCAATGATTTTAAAACATTCTTTTTAGCTATCGTAGGACAACTAATTTAAAAATGAAAGAAAAAATATCAAAATTAAAGAAAAATAATGAATGAATCAAATTTTAATTTATATCGATGGGGTTCAACGATACCTACATTTGAAAAAAAAAAGATTCAATTCTATCAATTCATTGGCGAATAATTCAAGAAAAACCTTAGACACCAACATACACACATACATACATACATACGGACATGGTCCAAAAATTGCATTTTCGGACTTTGTGGATCATAATGGGTCGATATAACACAAAAAAACCGAAACTTAAATTTGAACGATTATACGGCTTCTATTCGGAAGCAATAGTGTAGATTAATTGAATGTTATCATTGTAATTTTTTAGGCCAAAAAGAAAATTGTTTTGATAGGAATACAAAACCGAATTTTTCTTTTGAATGAAAAAAATTAAAATTATTATCAAAAAATTAAAATCAAACGACTGTAACTGGTATCGACATTCCTGAAAGAGGTAGACAGGCGCACATGTGTTTTCAATTTTGAGGGACCGACGGTGAGCGGGCCCATAAACCCCATAACGAGTTATGATCGTTTTAACAGCACTTTTTTTTACGAATTTTCTCGATTTTTTTTTTTAAATCAACAGAGATTGTTTATTAGGAAAATATTGACCGAATGTGTTTTACATTGAATTCAGAATGCATCGTTTTTTTCAGGTCGGTTCGGCAATTCTACAACAAGATAGCCGCAGTCGACATTTCTATTAATTAAAGAACTAATTATTACACTATTGAGATTTTTCTTCTCTCGTTGGCTTCCCAAGGGTTCAACGAATCTCTGGGAAAATTGACGATTTAAAAAAAAAAAATTTCGTACGTATGGTAGCGGTTCAAAGTTTGCCGACTTTTACGGACCCTGAAAATCGGGGGGTTTTTCGGCTTCTCATAGCGATTATAAATAAACTAATGAAATTAAAAACTTGAAACTTCGTATTGGGTGAGTGAAATACTTATATTACACAGTGCAATTGGTCCCATATTTTTACGATTTTTTTTTCTCAAGTTATGCGCATATAACCCCAGGTTCCTCTACTTCTGAAACAGATAGTATAGGCTTTTGACCCTGAGGGAGGCCGCAGCAGAGTCGAGACTGTGTCTCGTATATTTTCGCAACAGTTAACTGTATATAAATATAGACACAGAAGGAATACAGACAACGAAAGCAGCGTGATAACCGGACGGGGAAGAGGGAGCTCCATCGATCGTACGAGTAACGAGTCTGTAGACCGTCTCCTCGTACATATGTATCGGATTGACTCTCCGCAATTTCATTCTTCATTTCTACCTTTTTACTCCGTAAAAGGAAGCCTCTCCCATTCAGTCGTTCATTTGTCCTTCAAGTGAAGTAGACATCAATCATCTCAGTCTGCAGACCCTCAAAGCCTCAGGATTTTATTTTATAGAATTAAAAATTGCAAAGTGGAAAGGAAAATTAACATTTATAAAAACGGTTGTTCGACAATTGTTTCATAAGATCGATGATTCGAAGGGAATTACGTGATTGTGAAAAAATTCTCTTGTTCTCTGAATTTTGTTTCGCAAAGAAAATTCGGTTCATTTTTTGTTGGGAAATTTTTCTTGAGAAAAAACAAGATTTTTAGATTTTTTTGTATGAAATAAATCATTCCTGCATTTTACTCGTGTTAATTTAATTCATAATTTTTAAAACTCGATGAAACGATAAATAACGTTGCAGTTGCATTGAATCCTTGTCGTGGCTATGCGAATCGATAAGATAACCGAGGTATCGTTGCTGCAGGTTGTCAACTTCCGAGATTAATTTCACTTTTTCATTTTTTAAACCAAGAATTACGTGACTACCGTGCATAAAACACATAGTATATTTCGATACAAGTGACGGATTTTTCACGTGTGTAAAGTTGAAAGCCCGAGGCTAAGCCGAGAACTACCATCACACGAGCCGAAAATTGCTCCCCGTATATAGGCCGGACTATATCCCGGGTAGAAATTCAACCGGGGATTCAGCCGCAACTCGGGTGAGCGCGAGCTCAGCCTCGGCTTGCCGCTTGACCCGAGTTCACGCCGCGACACGCCGCTCCATACCGGCTCACAGTCGAACGCTCATCAGACGGCATAACCCGGCACTTGTGTTTGAGCTGTGGCTGAACGCTTAGAACTCAGCTCCGATTGAGTCGTGTCGTTTCGAGTGGAGGGTGGAATAGAATGATATTTATGCATTTTTAGAATATCGATCTAAAATTTGAATACTTTGGAAAATCCTTGTCTTCTTACTATAAAGAAAAATGGAATTCCACTGAACTTTCTATAAAATTTGAAATTTACTGATTTTTCCCTCTGTCATCGAATATAAAACCTTGCACTTTCTCTAAGAATTCCTATTGAATTTCTATTGGAGCTCTATGAGAATTCTATTTAAGTTTTATTGCAATTCTATTGAAAAATTCTATTTTTTTTGCGTCAATTCCATTGAAAATTATGCAACTTTCCCCTGCATTTTTAATACATATTTGTTTGTAGAAAAAATCCATTGATTTTTCTAGATAATTTATTCTGTTAGGATTTCTTCCACAGAAACTATTGGGCATGAATTGTCCAAGTTTTGTTCCTGCATTTGATTGAAAGAAAAAAAGAAAAACCGAGCGGAAAAAACTTAGAAATCTTACGCCTAAGAAAATCGATAGGAACATAAAAACCTATTTACTTTCTTGCACCAAATTTTACCTTAACAAAAAGACTCTATGAAGTTGCATAATCTCCTATAGAATCGGCGCAAGAAACGAATAGAATTCTAATAGAACTTCCAGAGAATTCTCATAGAATTCCAATAGAAATTTAATAGAAAGCGCTAGGTTTTTCTGTTGAATTTTTTCATGCGTGTTATTTTGGCATACCTGTATTCAACATTTCCCTAATAAATCGTAGAATATTCTTAGAACTCGTAGGCCTATCGAAAAATGAAGAATATCCTCTCCTGTAGCGTTGATAATTAATAATAAAGGTTCGTTAACGTTTTTCAAGTGATTATTTTTCTTGATTTTGTTTGTTGTATTCGCGAGAAAAAAGAAAGTTTTGACTACGTTTCAGTGAATTGTTCTACCTTGTATTTTCAGATTAATCCCATTTGATTAGTTAATATCACATTATTTCTGATGAGCTTGTGATTGTTCATCTGAAAAAGCATGCCATCTTCACATTTATTCGATTGTTTTTTTGCTCAAATCACGATGCCATCGGACCTGTCAAATCATTATTGAGGTTAAGTATACTGGGATTGAGTAATTGGAGATGAACCTGAGGTTGAGCAGTGGCCATTCAACTAAAGCCCGGCGAAGCGTTTCGCGTAATAGCCTAACGCTGGGCTGTGAGCGCGTGACGTGGCTCAACCTCGGGTACATGTGACGCGCGTGGAGTTTATCCCAAGCTGGGGCGGAGTGGCGTATTTCTAGCTGGGATACGGGTTCCGACCCGAGCTCGAGCGGCGTGATTTCTACCCGGGATATTTGATACTGCTGCTACGTTCACCTCATACCGAAGAATGCCTTTTCGTTTATTTGTAAAAAGTAAAAACTCGTAAATGAAGTCTTTTCATTTACTTGTAAAAGAAAAAGGCACAGTTCGGCCACTCGCTGAACGTAACATCACTGTCAAAAAATATTGTTTGATACATGTGAGACGGAAATTTTCAGCTCGTGTGATTGGTAGCCAGGTTCACACTCGTGAAAATTCGGTCTCACTCATATCGAAGTATACTGTTAGAATTTATATAATTCAAAAACATTTGATAAATTTTCAACTACTGTCGGTGTTAAAAGTAGAGACCACTCGAAATAAACATCTATAACTCGACGAAAAAAAATCGTAAAAATATGGGACCAACTGCACTGTCTAAGATAGGTATTTCACTCACCCAATACGAAATTTCAAGTTTTTAATGTGATTAGTTTATTTATAATCGCTGTGAGAAGGCGAAAAACCCCCCGATTTTCAGGGTCCGTAAAAGACTGCAAACTGAACCGCTACCATACGTATGAAAAAAAATTTTTTTTATTCTTTGATTTTTCCAGAGATTCGTTGAACACTTGGGAAGCCAAGGAGAGAAGAAAACACTCAATATTGTAATAATTTTTTATTTAATTAAGAGAAATGTCGACTGCGGCTATCTCGTAGAATTGTCGAACCGACCTGAAAAAAACGATGCATTCTGAATTCAATGTAAAACACATTCGGTCAATATTTTTCTAATAAACAATCTCCGTTGATTTTAAAAAAATCGAGAAAATTCGTCAAAAAAAGGGCTGTTAAAACGATCATAACTCGTTATGGGGTTTATGGACCCGCTCACCGCCGGTTCCTCAAGATTGAAAACACATGTGCGCCTGCCTACCTTTTTCAGGGACGTCGATACCAGTTACAGTCGTTTGGGCCCTTTGGGGCGCAAATACACTGTACATTGCTTGCCTCCAGAGGGCCCAAACGACGGTAACTGGTATCGACGTCCCTGAAAGAGGTAGACAGGCGCACATGTGTTTTCAATTTTGAGGGACCGACGGTGAGCGGACCCATAAACCCCATAACGAGTTATAATCGTTCTAACAGCACTTTTTTTGACGAATTTTCTCGATTTTTTTTTTAATCAATGGAGATTGTTTATTACAAAAATATTGACCAAATGTGTTTTACATTGAATTCAGAATGCATCGTTTTTTTTTCCAAGTCGGTTCGGCAATTCTACAACGAGATAGCCGCAGTCGACATTTCTATTAATTAAATAAATAATTATTACAATATTGAGTTTTTTCTTCTCTCCTGGCTTCCCAAGGGTTCAACGAATCTCTGGAAAAATTAACGATTTAAAAAAAAAAAATTTCGTACGTATGGTAGCGGTTCAAAGTTTGCTGACTTTTACGGACCGTGAAAATCGGGGGGTTTTTCGGCTTCTCACAGCGATTATAAATAAACTAATCAAATTAAAAACTTGAAACTTCGTATTGGGCGACTGAAATACTTATGTTATACAGTGCAATTGGTTACATATTTTTACGATTTTTTTTCTCAAGTTATGCGCATATAACCCCAGGGTCCTCTACTTCTGAAACGGATAGTAGACTAGAATTTAATTCTTCTTTTTAAATTTTCACACATGTGAATTTGAAAATTTGAGAATTATAATTATTATCAGATATTAATACTAAAAATCCTCCAATGTATTCAACAACCCAGATAGTCCTCTTGGCTACCCCAAAAACGCTTAAAAAACAGGTAAATATCCCGCTTATCATCTTCCACCATATCCCAGAAAAAAATATCACGTGTTGAATTAAGCGTGTGGTTTTTCGAATGGCTACAATTCCCCAAGGTTGCGCTGTGCGGATTCATCGGTGAGCGCGATAACCCAGGCTGATAAGACACCCTTATCTCTCATCAGTGTCAATGCCATTGTCATGTTTTATTTCTGCCTCGTTATCTCCCACCGAATTCCGCTGTAACCGGAGAATCAATTTTCCTGGAATAGATATCAAAGAAGTGAGGACGAATCATCAAGTTTCTCTCGTGTTCTTGATGTCTTTGAGGGAAAACAACTACTGTCGGTGTCAAAAGTAGAGACCACTCGAAATAAACGTCTATAACTCGACGAAAAAAAATCGTAAAAATATAGAACCAATTGCACTGTGTAATATAAGTATTTCACTCACCCAATACGAAGTTTCAAGTTTTTAATTTCATTAGTTTATTTATAATCGCTGTGAGAAGCCGAATAACCCCTCGATTTTCAGGGTCCGTAAAAGTCGGCAAACTTTGAACCGCTACCACACGTACGAAATTTTTTTTTTTTAAATCGTCAATTTTTCCAGAGATTTGTTGAACCCTTGGAAAGCCAAGGAGAAAAGAAAAAACTCAATATTGTAATAATTATTTATTCAATTAATAGAAATGTCGACTGCGGCTATCTCATTCTATAATTGCCGAATCGACCTGAAAAAAAAACGATGCATTCTGAATTCAATGTAAAACACATTCGGTCAATATTTTTCTAATAAACAATCTCCGGTGATTAAAAAAAAAATCGAGAAATTTCGTCAAAAAAAATGCTGTTAAAACGATCATAACTCATTATAGGGTTTATGGATCCGCTCATCGTCGGTCCCTCAAAATTGAAAATGCATATGCGCCTGCCTACCTCTTCCAGGGACGTCGATACCAGTTACAGTCATTTGGGCCCTTTGGGGCGCAAATACATTGTACATTGCTTGTCCCCTGAGGGCCCAAACGACGGTAACTGGTATCGACGTCCCTGATAGAGGTAGACAGGCGCACATGTGTTTTCAATTTTGAGGGACCGACGGTGAGCGGGCCCATAAACCCCATAACGAGTTATAATCGTTTTAACAGCACGTTTTTTGACGAATTTTCTCGATTTTTTTTTAAATCAACGGAGATTGTTTATTAGAAAAATATTGACCGAATGTGTTTTACATTGACTTCAGAATGCATCGTTTTTTTTCAGGTCGGTTCGGCAATTCTACAACGAGATAGCCGCAGTCGACATTTCTATTAATTAAATAAATGATTATTACAATATTGAGTTTTTTCTTCCTTCGTTGGCTTCCCAAGGATTGAACAAATCTCTGGATAAATTGACGATTTAAAAAAAAAAATCTCTTACGTATGGTAGCGGTTCAAAGTTTGCTGACTTTTACGGACCCTGAAAATCGGGGGGTTTTTCGGCTTCTCACAGTGATTGTAAATAAACTAATCAAATTAAAAACTTGACACTTCGTATCGGGCGAGTGAAATACTTATATTACACAGTGCAATTGGTCTCATATTTTTACGATTTTTTTTCGTCGAGTTATAGACGTTTACTCCGAGTGGTCTCTACTTTTGACACCGACAGTACTGTCGGTGTCGAAAGTAGAGACCACTCGAAATAAACGTCTATAAGTCAGTGAAAAAAAATCGTAAAAATATGAGACCAAATACACTGTGTAATATAAGTATTTCGCTTGCCCAATACGGAGTTTCAAGTTTTTAATTTGATTAGTTTATTTATAATCGCTGTGAGAAGCCGAAAAATCCCCCGATTTTCAGGGTCCGTAAAAGTCGGCAAACTTTGAACCGCTAGCAAACGTACGAAATTTTTTTTTTTTAAATCGTCAATTTTTTCAGAGATTCGTATAACCCCTGAGAAGCCAACCAGGGAAGAAAAAGATCGAAATTGCGATAATTATTCATTTTATTCATAGAAATGTCGACTGCGGCTATTTCGTTGTAGAATTGCCGAGCCGACCTGAAAAAAAAACAATGCATTTTGAGTTCAATGTAAAACACATTCGGTCAATAGTTTTTCAATAAACAATCTCCGTTGATTTTTAAAAAAATCAAGAAAATTTGTCAAAAAAAGTGCTGTTAAAACGATCATAACTCGTTATGGGGTTTATGGGCCCGCTCACCGCCAGTCCCTCAAAATTAAAAACACATGTGCGCCCGGCTACCTTTTTCAGGGGCGTCGATACCAGTTTCAGCCGTTTGGGCCCTTTGGGGCGCCAATATACTGTACATTGCTACTTTCCCATTAAAACAAAAATACGAACACGAATATTTTTCTTTTTAATAATTGTATCATTAATTATACGTACTAATGGGTTTCATCAATATTAATCATTTGAAACATGTGGCTACAATTAATTATTATTTGTTATTTTTAAATATAAACTCATCCACTGCTCTTAGCATTACCCAGGGTCAACGACGGGGACGTGGCAGTGGTCATGACCCCAAAAATAAATTATTTCCTATATTCGGTCCCAAAATTTTGGAACGAATACTGGAATATCATTCAATTCTTATTCAAAAATTTGCTGTCGTAATGAATTTGAAGTTCATTTTGCAGAACTCATTGATACTTGAATGATCGTATTAATGAGTGATAGTGGTTAATAATAATAATAAGAATACGCTAATGAATTCAATCTATGGGCGAATTCGCCAAATATTGGTATGGTTTTGTACCTTAAAAATTTTAATTTCGTTGAGGCTTTTCACATGGTTTTTCTTATTATTAGGAAGATCCGCAGGGATTTTTTTTTTTCAATTTTTTCCAGTTTTGATATGCTGACTACATCAATTTTTCTATTCCTTGAGTATTTGACGAAATTTTTAGTGTCAGTAGTTATCAATTTTTTAATGGAAGATTTCAAAAATTGAAATAGTTAAAAAAATATATTTTCTAAAATCAATTTTGGACAGAAAGGATCGGAGTGCCACTTTGATTTCTCAGTATGTTTTGTAAAAAAGGTCACTTTGGGTAAGGAGAAAAGAAAATCTGCAATCATGGTTGGGGAAGACGGTACAAAGTGCAATTTGGTTCTTTTTGGCATTTTTAAAGCATTTCCGATGGTGTGAGCTAATTGAAACCATACTCAATTGGAAGAACTGAAAATTTCTATCGGAAGCACATGTCAGAAAATGTGGAAAAAATTTACCTCTACTGAAACCAAAAATTTCGTCAAAAAATCAAGAAACAGAAGAATTGACGTAATGAGTAACAAAACTGGAGAAAAAATGAAAAAAAAGGATTTGGTCTTTTGAATCATAAGAAAACCATATGAGCAGCCTCGACAAAATTAAATTTTTGAAGATACAAAACTATACCAATATTTGGCAAATTTTCCTCTATGTTGTTTTGCAGGAAGAAAATATTCGAAGACTTAATATTTTCAAATTCATTATTCAAGTGAATTTTTAAATCAACAGTATCGCAGAACTCCTTCTAAAACATTTTTAGAACCCCATATAATTATTACTTCATTTTTGCGATCATGACCACTGCCATGTCTCCACCGTTGAACCTGAGTGAAATCATTATTAGAATATTAATATTACAATAGAATTACG
>NW_021680647.1:106530-107203 GCF_001412515.2 Diachasma alloeum
ACATATATATATATATATATATATATATATATATATATATATATATATATATATATATATATATGCTAAGATTAGATGATGATTAAAAAAAAAATATTCGTGTTTTTATTTTTGTTTTAATGGGAAAGCAGCAATGCACAGTATATTGGCGCCCTAAAGGGCCCAAACGGGTGAAACTGGTATCGACGCCCCTGAAAAAGGTAGCCGGGTGCACATGTGTTTTTAATTTTGAGGGACTGGCGGTGAGCGGGCCCATAAACCCCATAACGAGTTATGATCGTTTTAACAGCACTTTTTTTGACAAATTTTCTTGATTTTTTTAAAAATCAACGGAGATTGTCTATTGAAAAACTATTGACCGAAAGTGTTTTACATTGAATTCCAAATGCATTGTTTTTTTTTCAGGACGGCTCGGCAATTCTACAACGAAATAGCCGCAGTCGACATTTCTATAAATAAAATGAATAATTATCGCAATTTCGATCTTTTTCTTCCGTGGTTGGCTTCTCAGGGGTTATACAAATCACTGAAAAAATTGACGATTTAAAAAAAAAAATTTTCGTACGTTTGCTAGCGGTTCAAAGTTTGCCGACTTTTACGGACCCTGAAAATCGGGGGGTTTTTCGGCTTCTCACAGCGATTATAAATAAACTAATCAAATTAAAAACTTGAA
>NW_021680647.1:108086-118954 GCF_001412515.2 Diachasma alloeum
AAAAAAAAAATTTTCGTACGTTTGCTAGCGGTTCAAAGTTTGCCGACTTTTACGGACCCTGAAAATCGGGGGGTTTTTCGGCTTCTCACAGCGATTATAAATAAACTAATCAAATTAAAAACTTGAAACTCCGTATTGGGCAAGCGAAATACTTATATTACACAGTGTATTTGGTCTCATATTTTTACGATTTTTTTCCACTGAGTTATAGACGTTTATTTCGAGTGGTCTCTACTTTTGACACCGACAGTAGTCTCGGATGCCTAATATAATGAGGATCGTGCGGCAAGTTTGATGAATTAATTTCAAATCAAAACTGACCTTTTTTGGCGAGAATAAATATGCAGATTCACTGTCTGCATGAATTAATGGGGATAAACTATTTCCTCTTGTTTTCTTTCGATAAATATGGAAAATAAAATCTTGTGAAAATTATCTTGTAATTTTAGAGGTTTTTCCCAAAGTTCTAGTAAATATTGCAATAAGCCTAGTGGAAATGCAATATTTCAAGCAAAAATTCTACAAAAAGAATTGCTAGAGTTGTTGTTCTTCCATCTGGGTCTTGATAGAAATTAAGATTTTCTATAATTTTATTGTCGCTGAAGATGGAAATTAGATACACAATATTAATCATGTTTTCTTTTATTGAAATGAACAACAAAGAAAAAGTTTTAGGTGATGGAAAAGGTCTGTATTTGTGACGTCATAATCTAAACATGTTTTCTAAACGTTTTGTCAATTGGCTGTAACTTTTTGATTTTTTATCACTACAAAAAAATGAAAAAATACTTATTTTACCTTTTTCATTCAATTTTTATATATCATTACTTCATTTAATAAAAAAATTTCAAACACGTTCAATTATGGCAAAAAAAAATAAACTAATAAAATAAGCAAACAAATAAATACAACGATAAAGAGTTATGATCGCGACAAAAACTCTCTCAAAACTTTCCCCCTAGATATCGCCACTTCCAATCATCATTCAATTATCTTCCCAATTGCGATAGTTGCGGAATAAGCAAAACACTCAATGCGATGGAGATCGAGTTGACATTGTGGGCAGAGGGGGAGGAGAGGTCGATGAATTCCTTACGAATCAAAACTGTCTGTTCCGTGACATTGACCTTGGAATCTAGTGGATGTATTGGTTGTATTAACCGAGGACTTGCGTACGCCGAGAGGACCGGGAAGACTCGACCTTGGCTGGGGTCGCACCAAGGTCGTAGACGCAGACGCCACTCCTCCGTCAACGCCCCCCCCCCTCACCGCCTTAACTGGTTGTTTGTATTAGTCAGGCACATTGCCACCATCAGAAATTTGCAAAATTGTGAATGATTGATTGTGAGGTTTTGTGGGTCACTGATGAATGTGTTAGAAGGACACCTAATTGGGGCTGGGGAAGGCCTCCCAAGGGGGATTTTTTTTGTTAATTATTCAATGCATCATATGAATTACTGATCCGATGCTCCGAATATTTTCCTCATATATGGAAAATTATTTTCAAAGATAATTGAATAAAGAATATGCTCCCATAATTAATCGAATTTTGATTTTTTTTAAATCAATTTTTAATATTATCCAAGAAATGGAAAACAATCAAATTTTTGCTTCTAATTTTGAATTTTTTAGAGATAAACAACTGCAAAAATTTCAAACAAAAAATACCGCAATAATCTATAATATTTTAGTGACATCTCCAAGTTTTTGGATTTTGCAAGCCTCAAAGTTTTGATTGATTAAAACAAATATATATGAAGGGATAACTGATATTTTTTGGTTCATGCATCCAAAATGCCTCTTTCACTGTTGCGTGAATGATTAGAGCCTCCGAACGTCGGAAAACTGTCGGATTTGGCAAGTGAAGGATGTTAAATTTGTTTTCATCTACTCTCCGGTCTCTCGTACCGCAATGATTTATGTAAACAAGGTTGAGAACCTCGCGGCAGGTCCGCGTAGGCCGAGACATTGGGCTAACAACCCCGCTCGTGCTTTCGAACTTTGTGGCTCAAGTTTACGGTTCGATTTAGATGGTACGTTACATATTCCGTCCAATCGGGTTCAGTCTCCCCAGCTCAGTAAGGAACGTGCATGGATTGCGAACTCAAATAATAATATAAGCACTAAACAATGAATTGATACTAATTACAATAACTACCGCATTAATATCAAGCAGAAATACAATGTTGTTTGAAACATCACATCCTACAATACTCAATAAACTCCAGTCATTCCTGGCCAGAGTTTATGCATTTTGTGAAATATTGCCCATACAGTAGTCTCCCTAACTTCTCTACTCTCCAACTTCCCAGCAATCAGCGCCAATGGGAAGAGTTCCCTTACTCTGAGTACCCCAAACGTATGTGAGTGATATGCATGTATCCCTCTGCGCATGGTGAATGCACAGTAAACAGTCTCTGCTCCCGCACGTTTTTCGTACTCCGTGTGTCCCATAACCTCTCACTCTCACTCTACTTGGGCGATGCTCCTCTAGCGACAGAGTTTCGATGTCCGCAACCGCTCATTTCGTGGAATTTGTAGCCCCGACGTGGTGACGTTAGGGAGACTCTACTATAGAACTTTTTTGATACTACTTTTTAAGGTATATACATATTGTAACTGGTTGAATAAAAAAAAGAACTTGCATGGAGCTCAGTTTTTTTCCCTAATTTCTCTATTTACTTACACTGATAGACTGATTCATTTATTCCAAGCGAGATTCGTTAACAATTAACGAATGGTAGAGTTGAATATGACCAAATGAATATTTGTTAATAGTTAACGATTGGTTCACTTGAAAAGTAAAAATCGAGTCAAACAATGCTCCTCAAATGTGCATTTGTTGACCATTAACGAATGCACATTTGGTGAGACTGAATAGACCTTCGTCTCCAACCAAATCCATTCGTTAATAATAACTAATCCTTTCTATCAGTGTATTGGAAAAAAAAGTTATCCACGATTTCATTGCAATGTTTCTTATGCAATTCAATAAGAAAAATTGATCTCCAAAATGGAAACTCCAAGGGAATTTTTCTAGAACAATCGCAAAATCATAGAAACCTCAAAGATTTAGCATGAACGACGCAAAAGGGTTGCGTAGACACCATAACTCCATCCCCCAGGACATCGGTATCCCCTCGATCCCTCCACACGTACAGAATATTGGCGCTCAGAGCGTTTTACGAACACAATCCCACCATCGAGGAAGCGAAGGACGTGCAGATGGGAGAAGAATTTACCACAGTTTCTATGACAACAGACGCACAAAAACCTCCATTGATACTCCCAGAAATATAGACGAGGAATAGGGAACAAGATTGCCTGCAATGGAGGTGTTTTTTTGTACAGAATTTATCAAGTTCTTCATCTTGTGTCGCGGGAATGTGTCAACTTCGTTATTTCCTCACTGTCGGGTGCCACTCATCGGGAAAATGATGAGTTTCAGGAACATTATTCAGTACTCTATCATTCATCGTCTGCTTTCAGTGCAGGAATATTTATAAATTAGGTTTTCAGGGAAGACAAAAGTGTCTTGTGAGATTTCAAATGAATTTTGCTGGAAGGCCAGGAAAAAGTCCTTTAGAAATCTTATTTTTATGACTTTATTTTAAGAAATTGTCCATTTTAGTACAGAAAAAAATACTTTGTATTTGATAATTTTTAATTTTTCTTCAAATTTCGTATTTAATTTCTGAATTTTGTGTATTGAAATTTCAAAACTTTATTCCTTTTCGAATGTTCTAAGTCAACGGGTTTTTATTCAAGAACTTTTCTTACGTTAAATCAATAGATTTTCAGTACTGAATTTCACGAATTTTTATCGTTGAAACTGATTTCTTTCAAATCAGTAGCAAGGTTTTGAAAATGATATTTTTTCGTGTCACAGGACCTGAAAAGCCCATTTTCGTGGCGCTGCGCGCCGCGAAATTGGCGTTTTTGGGTTCCTCGACACGACAATTAATATACACATCTCGCCATGAAAAACATATCACCCTCCCCCACGTGCTTGCCATCCTCGCCTTCGGCTTGGAAGGCAATCTTACACGTGGGGGACAGTGATCTGTTTCAAAGGCTCGGGCATTTAATATAAAATTGAACGAATGGCGCATCTCGAATATTTCAGAGACGATGACATTACGTCATTTTTAACGCGCGGTCAACAATGATGCACCATTCGATGTATTATTCATTCATGATGAGTACGAAAACCTCAGAAATGTTAAATAAACGAATCCACTAAATAGACGAATTCATAAATTTTCCAATTTATGTTTTCCAAACTAATAAAGATACGATACTAAAATGCAATTTTCCCATCGCGTCTTGTGCATCTGAAATTCACTCCAGAGAGCATCACTTCTATTCATGAATCTGTTCAAATTCCCATCCGAAGGGGAGAGGAATCGGAGGGGAATAGAAAGTAAAATGTAGATGACTTGAAAGCGGAGGATTTGCTGCTGAATAGTATAAACCTCAAGACAGATGATAAACTCGTTGTTTTATGACTGACAGTGCAATGTTTGCCGAAGTGCAATGTTTGACACCTTTTTGGCTCATCGTTCTGCTTCTTTTCAAATATAAACGAACTTCCATAGGCTACACATTGCACGTGCTTACAGCCAACTTCTTCCCCCTCTTCTCTAGGCACATGAATTTTCACGTTTAAACTCAAAGACTTTTGACCTGTATGCCAATAACCGTTCTCTGGCCTTGAGATGAATGTACTGAAAACATTTGGGAAAGTAAATAAAACTTTTTGCCACATGCTTTGGGGAAAATTACATTAAGAAGTGAACTATATCTCAATTTCAGGATTAAAGAAAATAGAGTGAATTGAGGTTTTTTTAAATCTAAAACCGCAGATATTAAAGAATGTGTGTTTCAACAAGAATTCATTTTTTTAAATTGATCAGCCGATCAAATAAAAAGCTCTAATTTATTAACCCCCCCCCCCCTCCTCCATTCTAAAGGGAGGGCATATAAGGACGGCCCCCGCAAGTCGGAACTCAGAATTGGAGCTGACAGCCCGGAAAATGTAAACGGCAATGTTTTTGCGAAATGTCGGCGCAATGCTGAAACCAAACGTGGCATCCATTCAGAAACCAATGATAATACTAATAATCATAGCACAAAAGCCTCAACACAATAGTAGATTGTGATATAAAGGCGATAAGTGACTGGTTATGTACGAGTGTGAAGTTTGCTGCAGGAGCCGAAGGCGAGTTACAACAGAAGAGAAGCGCATATGGGTGATTCTCTGCAAACTGTGATTTTTCACCTCGCACATTTTCCAAAATCTGAATATGTCTGTAGAGTAATTTTTTCACGTTTCTATATGTCATAATGGTCCAGAAGTATAGTCCTCGCACCACTCTACTACAACTTTAAAAGATTCAGAATAATAGAGTGTTACGGATTTCTTACTGCTACGGTGGTGACCAAACTTAACAAGCCTTCGTATTTCAATCAAGGAATTTAATTTTTCGATAATAGAACAAGTTTATTGATTTATTTGACATCTTTCGAGTATCATATATTCATATGCAGAGATCACTTTGAGTTTTTTTCAACAATCAATTCTGACACAGCACGGATATATTCAACGGTTGTTGATAACCCCCCTGGGTGTTACTCCGAGTTTGTACTTTTTAAACACCCAAAACATTTTTCTAAATACCTTAGTGATGATATAACTTCACTCCCACACGTTTATGTATGATATGACATGGTTGTGACATTCTGTGTTAAAACCTAATCACACTTCGCGCCAGCTTTGAATTGAAAGTTCTCTCAAGATGATGAGTTTCAGGCAATGGAATGTTACTTTTTTAATGAAAAAAATTAGCTAAGAAATTACACGACATGTAACAATCATGAGACCACGGTAGTGACAGAATAATTTGTGACTTATCTTTTTCATCTCTCGAGTAGTCTTTCCTGGATGTGCACATGTGTCTAGTTAATTTTTACTGGTGTAAATACTGGGCCTTACCCCTTCATTACAGAATTTTGGTAGCATTGCCCGGTGGCTTGGTGGAGTAAGTTCGTTGCCTCACATGCGAAAGGTTCCGAGTTCAAATCCCGGCCGGGTAGAATGGTGCGATCTAACCATTTAAAGTCTTGATCATCATCGCAGTATACCCTAACCAGGTCGAAACGATGTAAAATAACGATAAAAAAAAAGAATTTTGGTACGTGCGTCATGTGCAAACGTCGGAAATGGCGCGACGACAGTTGAATTCAAATTTTTTAAAATAGTACTATAGTTGTGAGACAACTTTATGATCTTCCTGGTGAGGGTAAAACAGTTATTCCTCTGAAAATTGCTCATAAAAGTATTCTTAGTCACATCCCTTATTATCTATGTCCACGAAATTTTCGTTGAGCTACTTGTTTCCCGAGTGGAAATTAATTCAGGCTCACCTGAAGCACGATGAGAATTTGATCAGGTTTTTGTAAGGTTCGACTGATCCGGTGATTCCTGATAAGAACCTGACCAATGTTCTGATCCAGCAGATCGGATCCGAAAAACTACAGGCGGGTTCAAATCAAAATCTGATCAGGTAGACATGATCAGATGATGCCTGATGAGAACCTGACCAAGTTTTGATCCAGTAGAGCGGATCCGAAAAAGTGCAGGATGATTCAGATCAAGTTCTGATCAGGTAGGCACGATCTCACCCTGAGGTCAGCTGCCTGACTCCAATTTGATCAAATTCGGATTTGATGTCTTTGATAGGCATTTGAACGGGGTCAATTGAAGGGAAAATGATCGGATTCAGATCCGGTCCACCTGACATTAAATTTAATAAGTTTTTCGGATAATTTAATTAACTATTATTATACTATTCAAATTAAGTTTTATCAACCATTATCAATAATCATTTTCAATCTTTAAAAAGGATGATTATACTATAATTAAAATAAATTAAATTAATTTAATTTAATGAATTTAATTTAATTAACAACCAGCCCTTCTCAAATGGGATGATGATGCCGTAAATACGTATTAGAGGAGTATCAAACTTACACGGAAATGATCTTGAGAAAAAAAATCACCAAATGTCTATTTATTTATTAGAGTTATTGTTATTATTATTATTATTCATTAATTGAATAAATAAAAATTTAATTGAACATATTTTATCTCTGAAAATACACACGCACATCCGCGAGATCAGGAATAATCGTAAATTCAACGAATACCCCGATACAAATCATATAGGCAATGCACAGTTTATTCAATAGTAATCGCGTGATAGCGTAGTGGTTAGGGCATAGGATTAGTAATCATAGGGTCCCCAGTTCGATCCCCAGCATCGGTAAAAAAATAAGTTTTTTCAAAGGTAACAGTAGAGATTCATTAAGAGAGGCGCCCTACGGTAAAAGAATTGAATTATCTTTTGTTTTGAATTAATTATCATTGATAATTGTTATTGATACTGACAGAGGGGTCACCCGATTATCATACAGTTAACTTGATCAAGTTCGGATCCATTCGTCCTGATCAAATCCGGATTGGTCAGAAGCGTAGCATATCTGATCAGGACCGGATCCGTCAACTTGATCAATACCTGATCAGTGGCCAGGTCTAACCTGATCCATACTTGATCAAGACCTGACCAAAATTTCCACTCGGGTTACTCGATTTCATTGACAAAATCTCGAATTTCACAAAAAGGACATGCCACGGTAGGGTAGCGACATTTAGGGTGGTTTCAGCTCTCTAGAGCTAAATAAACGGTCAGGGATGGCATCTACACTGAGAAAAATCCGGACGCTATTTCAAAGTCGCGTTTGACATCGAAAAAAATTGCAAAGCGTCGACTTTGTTTCAAAGTCGCGCTCTTGGATCGAGGGCGGCACCGTTGATTCATAATTTTCGGCGCTTGGGGTCCTATTTTCCGCTGTCAAAAAGCCGCGCTCTTAATTCAATGTCGCCGGGATTCAGTTCAATGTTGACGCGAATTATTGAAGGGTAGGAACCTTTGATTTAAAGTTCCTCGCGCTCTTGATTTATACGAATCAACATTGAAGTCTAAGGCAATTGATTCAATGTCTCACGTCGATGAATAGTGAGCATCACGTACGATTCGAGGTGAGAAAAATGTATGCATTTCATAGTTATGTACATTTGTTTCCACGCCCAGAGGTCTAAAAAACAGATCTTTCTTCGACAAAAACAAATCGCGCCAGCGATGAAAAAAATACATTGAACGATTCTGTGAATTCAGGGAGGCAGGGAGGAGTTTTTATAAAACCGATTTAGCCGCGGTGTATGAGATGAATTTGAGAGTGAATTTCTGTGGTTCCCGGTAGCTTAGTCGGTAAGAGTGCCCGGCGCGTATCTGGGAGACCCGGGTTCGATTCCCGGCTGGGTGAAGCGGAAATTTTTTCTCTCTAAATTCTAATTCTCTTAGAATTAGAATTTAGAATTTAATTCTAAGTCCCCCTTCCCCTCAAAGCCCACAGCCGTGTGTTGCGGGACTCACGCACGGAGATGCTGAAAAAAATTGAATATCAACACGATGACAACCAACAAAAACAGCATCTTTTCATTCGTCGGAAAGACGTGATGTGATGAGGACGATGAGCCTGAAACTGGCGAATGATTCTGGCGAACTATATCTACAACTTTTGGAGCGGACCGTACTGCCGATGCTCCAAAGGGACCGCGGACGGAGGTCAACTTTTTTACCCCTAGTTTTTATAAATAATTAAGGAACATGACAAAGTATGTTCAAAACACCCTTACCCCTCCATATGCATACATTATTTGAATGAAAAATAAAATTGCTAAATTTAAATAAAAATTTTTAACATTGGGACTTCGAGAGGGGGTGTAAGGGGGATGCATAATAGAGGAGGATTGAAAATTTTATCCAACAAGGGGAGGGGGTTGCAGATTCTATCCGAGCCATCCTCAGTCCTTCGTTAGTATGCGTTAAATAAATAAAAAAATAAAATTGTTGAATTTAAATAAAAATTTGGAGAATTCGGATTTTGCGAGGGGGTCGAGGGGGAACACACAATAGGCGAGGGTTAAAAATTTTACCCAACAAGGGGAGGAGGTTTTAGTTTTATCTATCTGAGCCATCTCCATCCCTCCGTTCGCATGCGTTAATTAAATAAAAAAATAAAATTGTTGAATAAAAAAAAAAAATCTCGAAAATTGTGACTTCGAGAGGGGGCGGAGGGGAGATGCATAATAGGGCAGGGTTGAAAATTTTGTCCAATCAGGGAAGGGGATTGCAAAGTCTATCTCAACCACCCCCAGCTCTCCGTTCGCATGCGTTAATGAAATAAAAAAATAAAATTGTTAAATAAAAAAAAGAAATCTCGAAAATTGCGATTTCACAGGGGGGCGGCAGGGGGATACATAATGGGGGAGGGTAGAAAATTTTAGCCGACAAGGGGAGGGGGTTTCAAAATCTATCTGAGCAACCTCCATCCCTCCGTTCGCATGCGCTAATCCTTTATAAAAAAAAGCATGCATTGGAAACTGTCATGGCGGAGGACAGGTAAAAAGTGTCATGGCGGCGCATGAAGGACGCATTCTCATGTGAACTTTCATGAGAATGAGCAATGCGGCCGCGACGGCGCTGTTCAAGAAAGCGCGCGTAAATTACAAATCGGATTCCCTATGTGAAATGAAAAATTGTTCGAATGATGATTGATAATTGGATAACTTGAAAGCCAAGAATGGAATGAAGCAAGTGGGAAATTACGTTTATCGTCATATAGTATTGTTATTTTTGCTTATTGTTATATTTATCACACATGCAGTCACTCAAAAATATGTTTTGGGTGTTTGGGAAATTGCTTTTTTCTCCATGATATAGTATGGTTATTTTTGCTAATAAATTAGCAATACACTTCCGAATGGTCATTTTGCATATTATTTTGTTCTGTCGTATATAATTCATCGTTTGATAATCCTCTTAATAAAAAAGCATCCATTAGAAACTGTCATGGCGGAGGATATGCATTTGGAAGTATCATGGTAGCGAGCGAAAGACGCATTCTCATATGAGCTTTCATGAGATTGAGCAATGCGGCCGCGACGGCGCTATTTAAAAAAGTGCGCGTGAATTACAAAACGGACTCATAACCTGAATTAAGAAACAAACATCGTGTATACATTAAATACATCAGTGCATATGTTCTACACATGGATTTGTTTATAATGAGGGGAATGGGAAATTATTTTTTGGTGATGGATGTTAAAAATTGAAAGGTAGTTGAAATGATTGATAATTAGATGGACTTGAATGTCAAGAGTGGAATAAAATAGAAGTGATTAATTGCTTTCGTCACAATATAGTCAATATATTTTTTCTCCTAAATTAACAATTCGCTTCGGCAGGGAATTTCTATAACGGTGGATTTTCCAATTGAATTCAATGATTTATTGTATTCAAGTTATTGACATCGCCTCAATGTTGGCAGCGGGCATTGTCTCAAAAATATTGGTTTCAAAATAATTTTTTTCAACAACAGATGATGCAATCCATCTCATGATCGAACTTGGTCAAAGTGGCATTGGGAAGAATAATTTAAATCATAGTTAGATTCCTTTAAACAATTATTTTTTCAGTTATCGTCGAAAAACGATACACACACACACATGCATACATCCGGACACATACATACGGTCACATACATACACACACACATGCATACATCCGGACATCCTCCTTTTTTTTTATTATACAAAAAGCATGGCATCGACATCTCGAAAGGAGAAAAGTCGAACTCGAAAAAACTCGAACTCGCTGGCATATGCGCAGTAGAATTGGGCACATCTCGAATGCATAATCGAATGAGAATCGATTCTCCAAAAGTCGAGAGTGTAACTCACATGT
>NW_021680647.1:134861-136916 GCF_001412515.2 Diachasma alloeum
GTCAGAACTGTCAAAAGTATGTGGAAAAAGTGAAAACTGAGAAACCGTTTTTTTTTTGCCTCAGCCAAAGGGTCAGATTTACGGGTTTTTCGGGGTAAGTGGATTTCCGCCAAAATCGAATTATTTAGCCGGGTGAACGTTGATTCCAACTATTTAAGCGACGGGCTATTATTCAAAACTATCAAACGTATGTGGAAAAAGTGAAAACTGAGAACCCGTTTTTTTTGGCCTCAGCCAAAGGGTCTGATTTTCGGGTTTTCCGGGGCAAGTGGATTTTCGCCAAAATCGAATTTTTTAGCCGGGTGAACGTTGATTCCAACTATTTAAGCGCCGGGCTAGTCAGAACTGTCAAAAGTATGTGGAAAAAGTGAAAACTGAGAAACCGTTNTCTCCTAAATTAACAATTCGCTTCGGCAGGGAATTTCTATAACGGTGGATTTTCCAATTGAATTCAATGATTTATTGTATTCAAGTTATTGACATCGCCTCAATGTTGGCAGCGGGCATTGTCTCAAAAATATTGGTTTCAAAANATTCAAAACTATCAAACGTATGTGGAAAAAGTGAAAACTGAGAACCCGTTTTTTTTGGCCTCAGCCAAAGGGTCTGATTTTCGGGTTTTCCGGGGCAAGTGGATTTTCGCCAAAATCGAATTTTTTAGCCGGGTGNATTGATAATTAGATGGACTTGAATGTCAAGAGTGGAATAAAATAGAAGTGATTAATTGCTTTCGTCACAATATAGTCAATATATTTTTTCTCCTAAATTAACAATTCGCTTCGGCAGGGAATTTCTATAACGGTGGATTTTCCAATTGAATTCAATGATTTATTGTATTCAAGTTATTGACATCGCCTCAATGTTGGCAGCGGGCATTGTCTCAAAAATATTGGTTTCAAAATAATTTTTTTCAACAACAGATGATGCAATCCATCTCATGATCGAACTTGGTCAAAGTGGCATTGGGAAGAATAATTTAAATCATAGTTAGATTCCTTTAAACAATTATTTTTTCAGTTATCGTCGAAAAACGATACACACACACACATGCATACATCCGGACACATACATACGGTCACATACATACACACACACATGCATACATCCGGACATCCTCCTTTTTTTTTATTATACAAAAAGCATGGCATCGACATCTCGAAAGGAGAAAAGTCGAACTCGAAAAAACTCGAACTCGCTGGCATATGCGCAGTAGAATTGGGCACATCTCGAATGCATAATCGAATGAGAATCGATTCTCCAAAAGTCGAGAGTGTAACTCACATGTTCTCGTGATATGGTCTACACGTGAATTTTTTTTTGCCGGTANTTGATTTTCGGATTGTCCGGGGCAAGTGCATTTTCGCCAAAATCGAATTTTTTAGCCGGGTGAACNTCGTGATATGGTCTACACGTGAATTTTTTTTTGCCGGTAACAAATTGCATTTTTAATGTTGCATTTTTGATGGTGCATTTTTAAATAATAGTTATATTTTTATAGAAATGGAACACAAGTGAAAATGACAAATAATAATTTTAATAGTGTTGCGCGTAAATTACAAAGCAAACTTATAACCTTAATTAAGAAACGAACATCGTGGATACATTAAATATATCAGTGCATATTTTCTACACATGGAATTGTTTATAATGAGGGGAATGGAAAATTATGTTTTGGTGATGAATGTTGAAAATTGAAAGGTAGTTGAANTTGCAAAAGTTTTTTTTTCAAATTTTCAAAGGGTCAGATTTTTCGCTTTTCTCGGGAGAAAGTCGACGTTCGCCAAAATCGAATTTTTTGGCCGGGTGAACGTTGATTCCAACTATTTNAAACTTATAACCTTAATTAAGAAACGAACATCGTGGATACATTAAATATATCAGTGCATATTTTCTACACATGGAATTGTTTATAATGAGGGGAATGGAAAATTATGTTTTGGTGATGAATGTTGAAAATTGAAAGGTAGTTGAAATGATTGATAATTTTAATGAACTTGAATGTCAAGAGTGGAATAAAATAGAAGGGGACAATTGCTTCGTCACAACGTAGCCAAT
>NW_021680647.1:136926-138114 GCF_001412515.2 Diachasma alloeum
TTTCACCGGGGGCCACAGGGTCAGATTTTCGGTTTTTACTTGGAACAAAGGTCAGATTTGTTAACACTTTCATTTTTCATTTGGATAATGCATACAAGCGGAGGGACAAGAGTGGCTAGAATAGATTCTGCAACCTTCTCCCCTTGTTGGGTAAAAATGTCAAGCCTCCACATACATGCATCTCCCCTCCACCNCAATGTATTTTTGCGCATAAATTAATAATTTGCTTTCGCATGGAATTTCTATAACGATGGATATTAAATTGATGTCAATGATTTATTGTATTCAATTTATTGACATTGCCTCAATGTTGGCAGCCGACATTGCCCCGAAAATATTGGTTTCAAAATAATGATTTTGAACAACAGATGATGCAACCCGAGTCGAGGATTTGGTTCTGATTGGAAACGCTAAATATCAAAACGCCACCTATGAATGGCGGATATTGGGCTGCACACAGACAGTATTCAACCCAATTTGGGCTTGTGTTAGCGTGTATATGAGAAGCCTAAAATCGTCCATATTGGTGAAAACGAGCGCCGCCATCGGTAATTAGCGGTCCCAATTGGACGTACACAGGTCTTTCAAGATCTCTCCAGACCTAGATGGACCTGGTAAGTCCTAATCAGTTATGCGACGTACTTTTCCAGAGACCTTTCGAATCCTCAGTTCTTTTCGGTCCTGAGAAGTCCTCCTCGATGCTACCGAGAACGCGTGATTTTATGAGCGGGTGAAGGGGAAGGCATGTATGCGGAGGGTTGAAATTTGTAGCCAACGAGGAGACAGGGTTGCAGAATATATTTTAGCCACCCTCATCTCCCCGTTTGCAGGCGGTGTTTAAATAAAAAATAGTGAACATTGATTCTGTATTTATTGAGCCCCTGATGCCAATGAAACCCTCGGGAGTGACAGAAAAGGGGAAAAAAAAATTTCATTTTCACGTGGATCAAGGGTGAAAGTCGATTTTTGCCAAAATTGAATTTTTTCGCCAAGTGAAAGTTGATTCTGTATTTTCTAACAATTCTGATACCAATGAAACCCCCGAAGGCGCGACAAAAGTCGAAATAAAATTTTTTTTTTCACCCCGAGCCAAAGAGTCAGATTTTCTGTTTTTCCAGAGGGAAAGTCGACTTTCGCCAAAATCGAATTTTTTAGCTGGGTGAGCGTTGATTCCAACTATTTGAGCGA
>NW_021680647.1:139456-140781 GCF_001412515.2 Diachasma alloeum
TTTTTATTTCAATAACGCATGAGTAAACAGGGATATGAACGCAGATTTAATATAGGCCCATAGAATTACGGGGATCGGCAAGGATTTGGAAAGTCTGAATACAAGTCCTGCTTACACCTAACAAGTGCTGAAATGGGACATAACCAGAGGTAGAAAGGTCTCGGAAGCACTTGGGAAGAGGCTTCCCAAGACCTATCCACTTCTGAACGGAAAGACCTAAGTAGAACTTGTCAGGTCCAATTATTCGACTCGGGAATCAATCTCATGATCGAACTTGGTTAAGATGGGATTAGGAACCATATTTTAAATCATAATTATCGTAGAAAAACCATCGGTCACACACATACATACATACATACGGACATGGTCTAAAAATTGCATATTCGAACTTCTGAGGCCAAAAGTAGTTATCCTGATTCAAAAATTGGCATTTTTGGATTCGACAAATGGTCCCATTCGGAAGCAACAAGTATGAAATGTAAAAATGGAATGATTGTATTGCTTTCATTCGGAAGTAAAATAAATCTCATGTTTTTCTAAATGATTCAGACCAAATTCGAGACTTATGTAAATAATTTGATTTCAATTTTTTTATTAAATTTTTTTTTAGAAGCTTTGTGTAATGAAATCAATACTTAAACCACAAAATCAAAGAATATTGAATATTCTCCATGGAATAAAAAAGTTGGAATACTTTTTATTCAAAGATTTTAAATCATCTAATTTATCAATTAAATTGGCTGGGAAAAGCTCGAAAATAAAGAATGGCGTGATGGAATAAATAATTAGCGGAGTTCGAACANGTTGCTTTTACCAACATTCGCTTCTCAGGAATTAATAACAGAATGTCTCAAATTTCCGAAAAATATAATTTTTTCACATAANACAAGTGCACTCTGATTGATGGAAATGAGAAGGAACATAATTCTAAAAAATCAGGCCCGGTCGCGCGCATCGCGCGCTCCCTCTTTAGGGTATGACCGGTAGGGGTTGGTGGAATTGGATGTGACCCATTACGAGTCGCACCAATAACTTCTCGACCATTTGTTTTTTCTTTCATTAATTTTTTTATTATGTATTTATTCAATCTTTTTCTCNCGAAAAATTAGTTACAATTCAGGAAAAATTATTCTGTGAGTGAAAAATTGATTATCATGGAATCATTTATAAAAACATAGTCATGGTCTCCGAAAATCGCAATTTTTTCAATTATTTCATTTCATTAATGGAAAGTCTACTTCAAAAAGTCGACTTTCCATTTTTTGTACATATTTTTTAAATATTCGCTCATAATTATGAGTACATAGCAGTTATACTGTTGAATA